>NC_037670.1:70055405-70122415 GCF_003255815.1 Theropithecus gelada
ATTATAAGCACTCACCACATGTTTATACTCAGTTCTGCCATTAAAAAATGCTTCATTTTTTCAAAAAGAGTTATAAAAAACTTTTACCATGTGTTCTGTTTTCTTAGTTTTTCTGTTCTGTTTTTTTTTGCTTTTGATAATTGGAAATGTTTGAACTTTTGTATTAGTACTGACCTTTTTTTTGTAATACCCATTCTTCCTTCTTTCCTTTAGATAATATTGACTGGAGCTCTCCTGTAAGCAAGAATATAATTTGTTTTGCAAACTCTTCTTTCCTTCCTCTCTCTGCCATTCAATTTTAATTATTATAATAATGCATATTCTCTTTCTTTGCTTTCACTCTGTGCACCTAAATATATTTAAGCTTCTGTTTTTTTTTTGTAGCTTGAAATGATGTCATTTGTTTCCCAACTTTTGTAAGTAAATCAGTGAGCTAATTATGCTTTTCTCTCTCTTTCTTTTTTTAGGTTGTGCTTTTTTCTAACTTTGTCAGAGAACGTGTTTCCATATCATCCTTTGACTCTTATCTTACCTTTGGTTTAGTCTTAGATCTTCAGTTAAATATATTAAACACTCACTATGAATCTTGTTTCACCAGTTTTCCCAGGTGTCAGGTTTCTCAAAAAGAGCTCATGGGTCAGCATCCCCTGAGTTTCAGCATGTTCAAAACTGTTTCTCCATAGCTTGGATATGTGAAGGAATCTTGCTTGGTTATAGAAGCCTCACTTCACACTTTCCTTGTTTTCTTGTAAATGCTCCTCCATTTTGTTCTCTTTGACTCCTTTTACTTTTACTTTTTAAAAAATTATGTATTTTAAAATACCAGTCATAAAGCCAGCTAGCTATTACAAAGATATGTGTAGTTACTTTATCACAAATTTAATTTAATTTAATTATTATTTATATATATATATAAAATATATATATATATTTTGAGACAGGGTCTCATTCCACGGCCCAGGCTGTAGTTCAGCGGTGCTGGTTCCAGGAGGGCTCACTGCAGCCTAGGCCTCCCAGACTCAAGTGAAACTCCCACCTCAGCCTCCTGAGTAGCTAGGACTACAGGCATGTGCCACCACACCCAGCTAATTTTTTGTATTTGTAGTAGAGAAGGGATTTCACCATGTTGCCCAGACTGGTCTCTAACTCCTGGGCTCAAGTGATCTGCCCCCCTTGGCCTGCCAAAGTGCTGGATTACAGGCATGAGCCACCGTGTACAGCTCACAAATTTTATATAAAATGACTTCCTATTACCTTTAGATGAGAAGGAAAAAACACATAGCCTGTGGTTCCCTTAAAACTCTAACATGGAACTTTTAGTGGAGAAAATAAGGTACTTTTGCTAGTTATCCACAAGGGGGAAGACTGATTCCATTCTTCTGGAAGGTATCCATTGGGCCATCATTAATGATCATTTATTTTATTTTTATTTTTATAGATTTAGAGAGTACATGTGCAGTTGTGTTACATGGATATATTGTGTAGTGGTGAAGTCTGAGTTTTTTTTTGTTTTTTTTTTTTTTTTTTGAGACGGAGTCTGGCTCTGTCTCCCAGGCTGGATGGAGTGCAGTGGCGCTATCTCGGCTCACTGCAAGCTCTGCCTCCCGGGTTCACGCCATTCTCCTGCCTCAGCCTCCCGAGTAGCTGGGACCACAGGCGCCCGCCACGTCGCCCGGCTAGTTTTTTGTATTTTTTAGTAGAGACGGGGTTTCACCGTGTTCGCCAGGATGGTCTCGATCTCCTGACCTCGTGATCCGCCCGTCTCGGCCTCCCAAAGTGCTGGGATTACAGGCTTGAGCCACCGCGCCCGGCCCAAGTCTGAGTTTTAGTGTTCTATAAATTACAATAATTTGTTAAGCTATCTCTTGCAGTCTATTTTTCATACGTGTGCCGTATCTTTGCCATATGTAGATTCAGAACTTATTTTTTCCCCAGGAAAGTTTTCTTGATTATAGTCTTACATATTAGTCCTAGTCTATTATTTGGTTTTTCTTCTTCAGGTTCTCTAATGACATTTGTGTTCGATTGTGCTTGTATCCTGTTCTTTCTGCTTCCATTTTCTTGGCTTTTATTATTTCTATCTGTTTGTTATGTCTCTTACTGTACTTTTTTGTCTTCCTATTCTCCCTTGGCTACCTAGTAATGCAATTTTTGTTTCTAAGATTTGTCTTTTTCTCAAGTTCTTAATTATGTCAGTTCTTTTTTTTTTTTTTTTTTTTTTTTTTAATGGAGTCTCGCATTGTCACCCAGGCTGGAGTGCAATGGCACGATCTCAGCTCACTGCAACCTCCGCCTCCTGGGTTCAAGTGATTCTCCTGCCTCAGCCTCCCAAGTAGCTGGGATTACAGGCGCCCACCACCACACCTGGCTAATTTTCAGTAGTTTTAGTAGAGATGGGGTTTCACCATGTTGGCCAGGCTGGTCTCGAACTCCTGACCTCAGGTGATCCATCTGCCTTGGCCTCCCAAAGTGCTAGGATTACAGGCATGAGCCACCGTGCCTGGCCTGTTTTTTTTTCTGTTTTTGTTTTTTTTTTGAGACCAGTGCAGTGGCCCCACCTCGGCTCACTGCAACCTCTGCCCCCCGTGTTCAAGTGATTCTCCTGCCTCAGCCTCCCGAGTAGCTGGGATTAGAGGCTAATTTTTGTGTTTTTGGTAGAGATGGGTTTTATCCATGTTGGCCAGGCTGGTCTCAAACTCCTGACCTCAAGTGATCCTCCCACCTTGGCTTCCCAAAGTGCTGGGATTATAGGCATGAGCCACCATGCTCAACTTGTCAGTTCTTATTTCACTGTTTGTTCATCTGTTTTTCTGAGTTGTGATTTTTGTATTTGTGGTATTATTTAATATCTTCAATTGCTTATTTAATTATTCCTAATAAGACCCCTCCCAGATATAACCAGTATTCTGACCCCTGGTACCCTAGATAAGTCTTATCTATTTTGAGCTTCCCGTAAATGGAGAATACATTATGTATTCTCTTGTTTCTGATTATTTTCCTCGATATTTTGTCTGGAAGATTCATTAATATTGTTGCATGCAGTAGTAGTTCATAATCTTTCATTTTTCTGTAGGACTCTATTGTATGACTACAAACTTTAATTCAAGTATTGATAGAAATTTGAGTTGTATTCAATCGTTGGCTATTGTGAATAAAGTTTTTATGAGTATCATTTTACATGTCTGTTATTTTACATGTCTTTTGTGGAACATATGCACTCATTCCTAGACGTGGAATTGTTGATCATGGGATATATGCATGTTTAGTTTTATAAAATACTGTCAAACATTTTTCCAAAGCATTGTACATATCGACACTATTTTGAATTTGAAGTGTTGTCTCATTGTAATTTTTAATTTGTAATTATCTGCTGACCAATGAAATTGAGTATCTTTCTTGTTTATTTTGGATTTTAATATCGTTTTTGCTGAAGTTCAAATCTTTTACTTATCATTTAACTGGGTTGTCTGTGTCTCCTTATTAATTTGTAGAAATTCTTTATATATGCTAGATATAAGTTGTTTGTAAGATATATATATATTATATATGTAGTATATGTTTTATATATATACATATATTGCAAGTATCTTCTGTCCATTCTGTAGTTTTCTTTTTCACTGTTTTGTGTCTTTTCATGAGGAAATGTTCTGTTAATGATGTTCAATTCTTTTACTTTTCTAAATTTAAATTAAAAATTTTTTGAGACAGGATCTCACTTCATTCCCTAGGCTGGAGTGCAGTGGTGCCATCATGACTCAGTGCAGCCTCACAGTCTTCCTGGCTTAAGCAATCCTTCCACCTGAGCCTCCTTAATAGCTGGTGATGGCAGCAGTGGCCTACCTGGAGCAGCAACTGCCAAGAATCCGGCTGCAGTGGGGGAGGTGTGGCTGGGCGGCATGCTCCACAGAGCCAGCAGAAGCCAAGAATGCGCCTTCCTGGGTACAGCTGCAGCTGCCCAGCTGTGGCTGTGGACCTGGGCCTCCCTGTGCTCCTGGGGGTTGGGAGCAGGCAGGAGCCCTGCCGTGCTGGACACAACTGCAGCCATTCAGCCACAGCTGCAGACCTGGTCCTCCCTGCCCCCACAGGCTCAGAGGTGTCTGCTCCCACTGCCTGGCTTCTCCCCACTCCTGGCACCTGCTCCGATCTCGGAACGAGGTTGGGGCCGAGCCCGGGTGCTGTCACACACAGTCAGGTGTGTGCACACTTGGGGCAGTACTGACACATGCCAGCCCTCTGGTGCCTTGGCCCCCAAAGTCCACACTTTGGGTGCTGATGAGCATGGGAGGGAGACCGAGGGGGTGTAAGGGCAACTCAGCGCTGGCCTGCACGTACCCCTCAACATGAAAGCCTAGGTGCCATGAACAGCAGCAGGAGACAGACAGGCTCCTGGGTGGAAATGGGCAGGTCCTCGGTGGAGCCCTACCTTCAAACTGCAGAGGATCTGAAGCCTGGATCCAGGCTGCTGGTCCCATGGACCGAAGTGGGAACTTGTGGTGCTTTTTCTGGGCGCACCCATGGCCTCCCATGGACCAATTGGATGCACTTCCTCCCCTCTAAGGCCCATAACAGCCTCGGACTCAGCCAGACTCGAGGGGACAGTGACCTGCCAGCTGTGGAGAGAAGCTGCACACTCCAGGGTCTCCTCTCTGCTGAGAGCTGGGAAGACAACGGAGCAATCAGCTGTGGAGAGGAGCTACCTACTCCATGGTCTTCTTTCTGCTGAGAGCTGAGCACTCATTGGGACACCCTGCCTGTGGAGAAGAGCTACCTAATGCAGGTCTCCTCTGAACTGTTCTATCACTCATTAAAGCTCCTCTTCGCCTTGCTCACCTTCCACTTGTCTGTGTACCTCATTCTTCCTGGATGCAGGGTAAGAACTCAAGTCCTGCTGAGTGGTGGGGCTAAAAGAGCTGTAACACAAACAGGGCTGAAACGCCTCCTGCCTGCCACTTTGCAGGCGACAAGAAGGAGATAAAACAAAATGATAGAAGAGCTGCAGCCCTCTGGGGACCACCGACCTAGGAGATCCCCAAGCCAGGGCTGTGACACCTTCTTTCAAGCTCTGTGGTTCCTGGCATCTCCAAGCTTCCAGGTGCCACCATGTCCCCTAGTGCCAGCCATGGAAACTGCTTGTCGGACACCTGGTCTAGCCACAGCCTTACAGGGAGCTGGCATCTGTGCCAGTACCTGGAGCTGCCTACCCCACTGCAGATGGTATGCCTGGCTGTGCACAGTGGCTGGACTGAATGCTCGCTCACACAACCTTTGCTGCTCTGTGCCTGGCTTGCCTTTGGCAGGCATGGGATCCAGGCTGGTAGTTATAGCTGAGTACAGCCTGCCAGGCCGAGTGGGCAGAATGAGCCCAGCTCCAAGTCCAAGCAAAACTCGGTCGAAGGTGCCACTGGCTACAGGATTTCTGGATGGCAAAGCAATATTCCAAAAGTCCCATGACACTGGGCCTACAGGCAGGCCACCACACTCAGCTAATTTTTGGCAGAATTTTTAGTCTCCTTGTGTTGCCCAGGCTGGTCTCAAACTCCTAGGCTCAAATGATCTTCCTGCCTCAGTCTCCCAAAGTGCTGGGATTACAGGTATGAGCCACCATGCTTGGCCTGTTTTACTTTCTTAAGAGTAGTTCTGTAATTACCTGATAGGTTCTTCCTGCCTGCTGCACAAACAACATCAATCCACTGAGACCATGACATTGCAGTAAAGAAAGGGTTTAATCAACACTTGGCTGGCCATGCCACATGGGAGACAGTTATTACTCAAATTAATCTCTCCAGAAATTTGTAGACTAGGGTTTTCCATGAGAATTTGTTGGGCAAGGGTGTCCAGAAGGGGACATGCCGATTAGTTGAGGATGCAATCATAGGGGTGTGGAAAATGATCCTTGTGTGTTGAGGCTGTTTCTGAGTGGGGGCTACTAGAGGAGTCCAGGTCCAATGTGCAGGTCCAAGTGGAATCATCTGATTGTCAGAATGCAAAAGCCTTAAAAGACATCTCAAAAGATCAATCTTAGGTTCTACAAGAGTGATGTTATCTGCAGGAGTAATGGGGGAAGTTGCAAATCTTGAGACCTCCAGAATAATGACTGGTAATTATTTATCCCTATATCTAGTAGAATTCAGACCCCTTTCATCCTCCTAACTTGGTGGCCTTTCATTAGTTTTACAAAGGAAGTTTAGTTTTTGGGAAGGGTTATTATCATTTAAACTGTAAACTAAATTTCTCCCAGAGTAAGCTTGGTCTATACCCGAGAATGAACGAAGACAGCCAGCCTGTGAGGCTAGAAGCAAGATGAACCCAGCCATACTGAATTTCTTTTATTGTCATAGTTTTGCAAAGGCAGTTTCAGTTTTGGTGTCATGTTTGAGAAATATTTGCCTCTTCTAAGCTCATGAAGATATTGTCCTATATTTCTTACAGAAACTTGATTTTCTCAGCTTTCATAAAGCAGGGGCCAAGGTTTCTTGTTTTTGTTTTCCATATATGGCTGGCGAGGTGACCTGGCACCATGTACCTTTTCCCACTGAATTGCAGTGGAGTTCCCTCTCTCCCCATTATGGTGTGGGAAACTTGTGGGTCTGTTTCTGGACTCCTCTTCCTATTGGATTGGTCTGTCTCCATATTCCAGTACCAGTACTGCACTGTCTTAATGTCTGTAGTTTTCTAATAGGCTTTGTATCTCATGGTTTAAAATATATGAGCTTTGGCCGGGCGCGGTGGCTCAAGCCTGTAATCCCAGCACTTTGGGAGGCCGAGACGGGTGGATCACGAGGTCGGGAGATCGAGACCATCCTGGCTAACACGGTGAAACCCCGTCTCTACTAAAAAATACAAAAAAACTAGCCGGGCGAGGTGGCGGGCGCCTGTAGTCCCAGTTACTCGGGAGGCTGAGGCAGGAGAATGGCGGGAACCCGGGAGGCGGAGCTTGCAGTGAGCTGAGATCCGGCCACTGCACTCCAGCCTGGGCGACAGAGCGAGACTCCGTCTCAAAAAAAAAAAAAAAAAAAAAAATATATATATATATATATATGAGCTTTGTTCTACTTCCTTATGTCCTTGGACATTCTAGGCTCTCTGCATTTCCTTATGAATTTTAGAATCACCTTGTTTGCTTTGAGGGAGCCTAGCCAATCGGGGAAAAAGAGAAGAATCAGCTTGTCAATTTCCACCCCCACTACCCCCGCCCAACCCCCAACACAACAACAGAAAACCAAGGGAGTTTTACTGGGATTACATTGATTGCATTGAATCTATAGACCAATTTTGGGAGAACTGACGTCTTAACAACATTGAGTTTTCCAGTCAATGAACACGATACATCCTATTTACTTAAGTATTTCAAACATTTTCTTCTTAATGTTTTGCAGATTTTTGTATAAAACTCTTACACATTTCTCATTAGATTTATTTATAAGTGTTTTATGTTTTGATATTATGGCAAATGGTAATTTATATTTTCTATTTGTTTGTTGCCTTTATATAAAAATACCAGCAACTTTTGTATAGTGCCCTTGATAAATTTTTTTACTAATAGTATGTTTCTAGGTTTATTTGAATTTTACCGGTTAGTTTTTCTTATTTGTTTTGTTAATGTGGTTAATCACATTGACTTTTAAATGTTAAATTAGCCTTTTATTCCTGGAATAAACTACCCTTGTTCAAGATGTATTACTTTTTTAAATATGTACTTGCATTTGATTTACTAAAGTTTTCTCCTGTGTTCATGAAATACATTAGCTTGTGGTTTCCTTTTTAAAAATAATGCACTCATAGGTTTAGAAATCAAAATTCCGATGGCCTCATAAAATATGTTGAAATGTATTTCTTTTTATTCTCTCTCTCTTTAAGAGTTTGGATAAGATTGGTTTTAGTTTTTTCATAAATGTGAAGGAGAATTCGCTAATAAAGCCATCTTGCTTAAAGTTTTGTTTGTGGGAAGTTGGCTTTTTTGTGTGTAAATTAAAAACAACAGTTATTATTACAGATTCAATATCATTCACATTTTCCATTTCATCCTGTGCCAGTGATGGTATATTGGAATTTTGAGGATTTTTTTCTCCATGTAATCTAATTTTTTGACACAAATTTTAAAAAATTTATGGGCATGAAGTTTTTCACAATGCCTTTTTGTTATCTTTTTAATATTTCTAAGTTCTGTGTGATTTTTCCTTTTCTATGCCTGATACTGACAAATTGAATTTTCTCACTTGTCTTCCCCTGATTAGTGTACCTAGGGACTTATTTATTTTAGTACATTTTTCTAAGAAGCAGCTTTGACTATGTTGACTTCTTTTATCTTATTGATTTCTGCTATTATATTTATTATTTACTTCTCTTATCTTTGGGTTTAATTAATTGTTCTTTTCCTCATTTATTGAGATGGAGGCTTAACTTTGTGATTTTCAGTGTTTTCCTTTTACCCAATATATGCATTTGAAGCTATTAATATTCCCCAAAGCACTTGTTGGTGTACACCACAAGTTTGGTTTATTGTCTTTTCTTTGTCTTTCAACTCAAAATAGTTTTTATTTTTTCATTGTGATTTCTTCTTTAATTCATGGGTAATTTGAAATGTGTTGCTTTCCTAGCTTCTATTTATCTTTCTCTTACTGAGCACTCAATTCCATAGTGGTGAAAGAACATACAGTATATGATCTAAATCATTTGAAACTTGTCAACTTGTTATATGAGCCTAGGATATGCTTCCATCTTGTGGTCTATGGTAAATGTGTTATGTGCAATTTATATATGGATATATAGACACACAGGTGTGTTGAAAGTGTCCCAATTTCCGTGTGTGATGATTAGCTATGTGTTAACTTGACTGGGCCACATGATACCCAAATAGTTGGTTTAACACTATTTCTGGGTATATCTGTGAGGGTGTTTCTGGGTGAGATTCACATTTGAAGGGGTAGACTGAGGAAAGCAGATTGCTGTCTCTATTTTGAGTGGACCTCACCCAATTTGTCAAAGGCCTGAATAGAATAAAAGGCTAAATAAGAAAGAGTTCTTTCTCTGCCTGTCTTTAGTCTGGGACACTGGTCTTCTCCTGCCTTTGACTCAGACTCAAGACTGGAACTGATACCATCAGCTCTTCTGGGTCTGAACTTCTCAGCCTCCATAGTTGCATGAGTTGATTCTTTATAATAAATCTCTCTCTCTCTTTTTTCTCTCTACATACACACACACACACACACACACACACACACCCACTCCCATTTGCTCTGTTACTCCCTGACTAATATATCTTTCATATTTTAAAAAATGTTATTCAACTAAGTCCTTGTCTGCTAACTCCCAAATATAGATCTTCTAGATCACTATTTCTATTGATTATTTTTATCTTAATTATCAGTTCCACCACTCGACGGGCCCAAGTTCTTGTCCTGTGACCAGGAAGAATGAGGTACACAGAAAAGTGGAGAGTAAGCAAGATAAAGAGGAGCTTTATTGAGCAATGGGGTAGCTCCTTTCCACAACCAGAGTGTCCTGACAAGTGTTCAGCTCTTAGCAGAGAGGAGACCCTGAAGTGGGAAGCTCCTCTCTGCAGGCAGGTGATCCCATTGTCTGCTTAGCTCTCAGCAGCGAGGCGGCCCTGGAGTGGGTTGCTTCTCTCTGCAGCTGGTTGTCCTGATGTCTGCTCTGCTCTGGCTGATCTCAGGGCTTTTATGGGCCTCAGAGGGGAGGAAGTATGTGCTGATTGGTCCATGGGTGGCCATGGGTAGGCCTGGAGAAGGCACCACAAGATCCCACTCTGGTCTGCAGGACTGGCAGCCTGGCCCTCACTGGCCTGAAGGTGGAGCCTCACCAGGGACCTGCCCCCTTTATTGCTCAATAAAGCTCTTCCTCTTTAAGGGTAGAATTACTCGTTGAGTTATATATATATAGGCTATAAGTTATTATATATATATAAAACTCAATCACTAATTCTACCCTTAAGGAGTGGGGAGTGCAGGAGGGGGACTGGTGGGCAGAGGGCTGTGGTTCCTAAATCTCTAGTTCAAGAAAAAGGCAGAGAGCCATTGAGTCTTCTCCTACAATATTTCACGGTGGATGAAAAAGAAAGATTTCTCAGCCAATAGAATTACCTCAGAACATGAAGACAATGATAATAGCAACAACAGTACTAGTCATAGCAGTATCAATGGTAAAAATGCCCTCTCTGGGTCTATTTTAATCATTTATAAAACAAAGAGAATAAACGAAATAATCCTTAACTTCAACTTAGCTCTGAAGATCCATTGTTTCCCATTTTTCTTTTCTTTTTCTCAAAAAGAGGAGCATAGACATGGTTTAGTGATCTTACATGAATCCCTTAGTATTCCCCAGTCATTTGTGAGCATGTCCGCTGTGAAAAATGTTGTTGATGCCAGGAACACAGAGGTGAATGAAGTTATCTTGTTTCTGGTTCTCATGGAGCTTTATGTATATCCCAATAATTATATTCTTCAGGACTGGGATGTGTGACTAATTATTCATAACATGTGATTTATAAATTCTAGGCTGAATGAATTGCTATCGTTTTGGTCATGAGGTTAAGATACTTAAAAATCAATTTGATATGGGAACATATTTTCCTAAATTTGGTGCAATTCAGAATGCTAGAAATAAAAATGACTTTGAAGATAATTTTTATTTAACCCATCTCATGTTCCAGGTGAGGACAGAGTTCTTTTTTTCAGTCTGGGTGTTTTCACTAAGCATGGGGTCTCTGAGCTTCATGGGTGTTGCATATTGTATTAGCAGCATATTCCCTTTTATGGCTAATTAGATATGTATGGATTTACCATGATTTGTTTATCCCTTGACTTGTCTATCAACACTGGGACTGTTTCTGGGTCTTGGATATTGTGAGTAAATTCTCTATGAACCTGTTAAAAAAAAAAAAAAAAAGAGTTCTAGGGAAGTGAAGGAGTAATAGAGCCAGAAATCAGGCTTTGTAATTACCAGCTCTTCCCACTGGGAGGCAGCACATGTAAAGGTCAGAGCTTGGCCTTTGGAGTCAGGCCCTAATTTGATTGTTAGTTTTGCTAGGATCTGTGTGATCCGGGGCACGTGACGTAACTTCACCAAGCGTTAGTTTTCGTACTTGTAAAATAATAATAGTATCTTTGCTTTAGACCTGAGGACTAAAATGAAATAAGACACTGTACTGCATTTAGAGGAGAATTTGGCACAAAATAAAGACCTAGTAGCCTTGTTAGCCTTGTTGGTTATTTTATCCCCAGTACCTTTTTTTTTTTTTTTTTTTGAGACGGAGTCTTGCTCCATCGCCCAGGCTGGAGTGCAGTGGCGTGATCTCGGCTCACTGCAAGCTCCGCCTCCCAGGTTCACGCCATTCTCCTGCCTCAGTCCCAGAGTAGCTGCGACTGCAGGCGCCCGCCACCACGCCCAGCTAATTTTTTTTTTGTTTTTTTGTATTTTTAGTAAAGACGGGGTCTCATCGTGTTAGCCAGGATGGTCTCGATCTACTGACCTCGTGATTCGCCTGCCTTGGCCTCCCAAAGTGCTGGGATTACAGGCGTGAGCCACTGCGCCCGACCATTATTCCCAGTATCTTTTAAATGTAATTCTTTTAATTTTCAAGCTAATTGCTTATTTTTTGAATAATGTGTACGTTTGGATTATATGTACTATATCTGTCCCACACACACATGCTTCTTCCTTATTATTTTGCATCTCGACTACTTTTCATTTTGAGAATTCCATTTTTTTTTTCTGCTTTTTTGCTTGACTCCTAAGAAAAATTGCACCTCTTTCCTGGTAATAATTCTGGCAATAATTCAGGCATGACAATTAGAGAACCCAGTGAGGCTTGATGATGGCACTCCGTGACCACCCCAGAACAGGAGTCCTAGCAATTTGTCATGGGGGCTATTTTCAGTTTCTATGAAGAACACATTGGCCAGGCTACCTTACTTGTATGCCTGTGTATTAAGAAGTGGAGGAGGGCAGATGGAGTGGGGGAAGATGGGACTTTTGTGGGCAGGTAGATTTGGGGGAAGTTTCAGTGCTGATGGTAAACAGTTCAAAGACAACCCAGATGTTCCAATCAACCTTGGTCCCCAGTTCAAGACTGCTCATCTGTGCATATGCTGCTTGTCATTTGTTCCACAAATTCTGAGTTTGAACTCCGCCTAAGTGTGAATGAACCCTCGGGGTAGACAGTGGTAGAAAAGATGACTCAGCCTCTCCTTGGTCACCCGCTCTAAATGTCACCCAGAGAAAGCGTGGGAGACTATGTGGTGTTTATTTCTTAAATACTGACTTCAGTTTTGACTCTAGTTAAAGTTCTTGTCTTTGTTAACTGTCTTTCCTTCTAATCTTATTAACTACCTTAAATCTTTTTTTGAATCAAAGTGGTGATGCAAGTAAAATAAGCCCTCATTAAATATTCTGTGTGATTTTAATATCCATCAATTATTAAAGACATGTATGACAAAAAGAGTGAATCATACAGTGTTGCCAGTGGAGCATTTTTGACTGTGATGTATGGTTCTATTTTCTTTAATGAGGAAAGGAAATGAAAATATTTGGCAAATAAGGAGAATTGGAGGGGGAAGATTCATCTCACAATATTTATATTCTCTGTGTTAATTTCAGACTTCATGTCTTTGTCATTGGTTCTAGTTTGCTCCATTATTAATGCCACCATCTGTAAGATTCTGGCTCTCTTGGCATTTTTTCTGTTCAACAGTCTTGTGATCTTAGCCTACGAAATAAAAACAAATAGGGGATGTTTCAGTTGGGACCAGAAAGTAAATTCATTTCTGCTTATTTAAAGGGGTGCCTTGTGCATTCTCTGCTGCACGTCTTTCTCTTTCTATTTTACAATGTGTAGTGATCTAAGGGAACACATTATTCTCTTCCTACCTGATTTCTGGAATACATAACATGGATTCAAAAGAAAAGATGTGACAGTAGGGCAAGATTACAACTCTGAAGAAAACTTTGCAGGAAGGAAATACAATGGGAAATGCTAATAGAGCCTATTCATTTCTGAGAAATGAGTTAGAATACATTTTGGCTGCAGGAGAGGGGTTGTTTATTGTTCCACATTTATCAAAGGTGACAGGATGGAAGCTGTATTAGGCCATTCTTGCACTGCTGTAAACACCTGAGACTGGGTAATTTATTAAAAAAGGAGGCTTAATTGGCTCATGATTCTGCAGACTTTAGGGGAAGCATGGTGCTGGCATCTGCTTGCCTTCTGGGGAGGCCTCCAGAAGCTTACAATTATGAGAGAAGGGGAAGGGGGAGCAGGCACGTTACATGGTGAGAGCAGGAGCAAGACAGAGGGGAATGGGGGGCTGACACATACTTTTTCTTTTTTTTTTGAGAGAGAGTCTCGCTCAGTTGCCCAGGCTGGAGTGCAATGGCGCAATCTTGCCTCACTGCAACCTCTGCCTCCTGAGTTCAATCAATTCTCCTGTCTCAGCCTCTGGAGTAGTTGGGATTACAGGTGCCTGCCACCATGCCTGGCTAATTTTTTTGTATTTGGTTTTAGTAGAGATGGGGTTTCACCATGGTGGCCAGGCTGGTCTTGAACTCCTGACCTTAGGTGATCCACCTGCCTTGGCCTCCCAAAGTGCTGGGATTACAGGTGTGAGTCACTGTGCTTGGCCCCAGTGCCACACACTTTTAAACGAACAGACCTGGCAAGAACTCACTCACTATTGCAAAGACAGCATCAAGCCATGAGGGATCCGCCCCCACAACCTAAACACCTCCCACTAGGACCTACCTCCATCATTGGGAATTACAGCTCAACAGTGGGATTTGGGCAGGGACAAATATCCAAACTATATAAGGAGCCAAGCAGAGTGGTGGACTGTAAAATGTGCATGAATGAAAAGGAAAAACACACAAAATAGGGAAATCCAAATGAGCAAAATCTGCACTGGAAAGTTAACCAACAGCCTCTACATAAAGTCAAGAAGCAGAGCATGCTTACCGGCCATGGCATCCCCACATGGGTTGCTGGTTTCTCAGCAGGGTACTGGACTCTAAGTGCCAGTCATCCGTTCAGTAACACTGCTAGACCCTGGTTCCTGAGTTGGCTCTTGAACGGTCTCTTCAATGGAGAAGGTAAATGGTCTTCCTCTAGTTACTTCATTTTCAGTTAGCTCTATAACTAAGGGCAATCCTCTGTTAAGTGTTGGCTAGTTCCTTGACTAGGTGGAATAGTTGTTTCTTCAGTAAGTATTGGACTTGGACTTGTGTTTCTCAGGTGGCAAAGTTGGAGATAGTTCTGGAAAACAAGACCTGCAACAAATGAAATGCGGCTCTATATAAGATTGCTTTCATCTTTCTGTTGAGTGTGCCCCATTTTTAAATCAAGGCAATTAATAATAAAAAGGGGATAAAGACTCAAGTTATCTTAGGAAAAAATTTACTTCCACTTAAAAATCATGCCTAGATCACAATGATTCCGTTTATGTAAGCTCTCCCACTCCCTTCTATGAGAATTGCTGTTGGCCTCCAAATGTTAATACACAAATGATCAGATAATCAGGCCTGGAAATTAGTGAGTTTACCAGATTCACATATCTTAAGGCATCTGATATGTTAAATCCAGACACTATCTTTCCATAAAACCAGCATTTGTATTTGAATGTGTCCTAGGAAGGAAAATGATCTTTTCTATGTCTGGAGATCAATAGAAATACATGACAGTCAACCCAACACAGATAGATTCCCAAAACGTTTACTTTTCCTTGCTCAAATATGTCCAGACAGTGGTTTAGATGACTGAAGAGTTCTATGTTTAGCCAGAAATGGGTCTGTGGCAAACCAGCGATGGAAAATAAACACTCTTTTCATTAAGGAAAACACAAAATCATATTGAACACATTTTCTTAAGTTAAAAAACATATAGAACAACAAGTTCTCCACTTCAGAATCAACATAGCAAAATACAAGCCAACAAATAGAGAAAAGGATTGCAATTACCTTGCCATTTTATTGATTTCATCCAAATCAGAGCTTTTAGGCCTGAGAGGTTCAAAATATCCTTCAGTGTCTTGGCAAGTTATCTTAGGTGTGAGGAATAGAAAGAAACCAAGGCACCAGCCGCCTGCTAAGTCAGTTGGTCATATTTAAAGAGACTCGGTCCTTTGGTATTAGTATTCTCCACCCATCATGAAATGTTGCTGCAAACATGAATAGACCTTGTAAGTGAAAGTTAGAGTCCTCCAGTTCCATCCCACAGAAAAATCTCAATGTTTCAGTTCATTCCCACGGGGAAGCTCTTGGGTGAAGTGGGGGTCAGAGGGGTGACTGGCAAGATAGCAATGACAGAGAAGGTCAGGAGGTGGGAGGGGTTGGAGGATCAAGGTGTCCTCTCAGGGGGCTTCTGCTGGAGGCCCTGGGCCAAGGAATTCCACTGTGATGCGGTAAGCTGAGCTTTCTCAAAGTCAGCAGGAGCTGGCTGTGAAATAGACCTGACTGCATTCTGGCACAGGGAAGTTCTCTTTCTCCTTCTTTATTCAGACCAGTGATAAGTGGGATATAATTTAAAGATAGCTGGAACTCATTTTAAACTATGTATTTTTTCTTTCTTTTTTTTTTTTTGGAGATGGGGTCTTGCTCTGTTGCCCAGGCTGGAGTGCAGTGGCATGATCATAGCTCACTGCAGCCTTGAACTCCCAGCTCAAGTGACCCTCTGCCTCAGCCTCCTGAGTAGCTGGGAATATAGATGTGTGCCACTACCACACCTGGCTAAATTTTTAATTTTTTGTAGAGAAGGGTTCTCATTGTGTTGCTCAGGCTGGTCTTGAACTCTTGGGTGCAAGCAATCCTCCTGCCTTGGCCTCCTGCTGGGATCTCCTGCTGGGATTATAGGCAAGAGCTGCTGCACTCAGGTATTTTTTTTTTCCCTTAAAAACTGATTCAGAGATTCTCAGGCAAGATGGCTGAATAGGAACAGCTCCAGTCTGTAGCTCCCAGCGAGACCAACGCAGAAGGCAGGTGATTTCTGCATTTCCAACTGAGGTACGTGGTTCATCTCATTGGGACTGGTTAGACAGTGGGTGCAGTGCGCGGAAGGCAAGCCGAAGCAAGGTGGCGTCGCCTCGCCTGGGAAGTGTAAGGGGTTGGGGAACTCCCTCCCCTAGCCAAGGGAAGCCATGAGGGACCTTGCCATGAGGGACAGGGCTATCTGGCCCAGATACTATGCTTTTCCCATGTTCTTCACAACCCAGAGACCAGGAGATTCCCTTGGGTGCTTACACCACAAGGGCCCTGGGTTTCAAGCACAAAACTGGGAGGCTGTTTGGGCAGCCACTGAGCTAGCTGCAGGAGTTTTTTTTAGTACCCCAGTGGCTCCTGGAAAGTCAGCGAGACAGAAGTGTTCACTCTCCTGGAAAGGGCACTGAAGCCAGGGAGCCAAGTGGTCTTTCTCAGTGGATCCCACCCACAGAGCCCAGCAAGCTAAGATCCATTGGGTTAAAATTCTTGCTGCCAGCACAGCAGTCTGAAGTCGACCTGGTACACTCGAGCTTGGTGTGGGGAGGGGCGTCCACTATTACTGAGGCTTGAGTAGGTGGTTTTTCCCCTCACAGTATAAACAAAGTCGCCAGGAAGTTCAGACTGGGTGGAGCCCACTGCAGCTTAGCAAAGCCACTGTAGCCAGACTGCCTCTCTAGATTCCGCCTCTCTGGGCAGGGCATCTCTGAAAGAAAGGCAGCAGCCCCAGCCAGGGGCTTATAGATAAAACTCCCATCTCCCTGGGAGAGAGCACCTGGGGGAAGGGGTGGCTGCAGATGCAGCATCAGCAGACTTAAATGTTCCTGCCTGCCAGCTCTAAAGAGAGCAGCGGATCTCCCAGCACAGTGCTTGAGCTCTGCTAGGACAGACTGCCTGCTCAAGTGGGTCCCTGACCCCCATGCCTCCTGATGGGAAGACACCTCCCAGCAGGCATCAACAGACACCTCATACAGGAGAGCCCCAGCTGGCATGTGGCAGGTGCCCCTCTGGGACGAAACTTCCAGAGGAAAGAGCAGGCAGCAATCTTTGCTGTTCTGCAGCCTCTGCTGGTGATACCCAGGCAAATAGAGTCTGGAGTGAATCCCCAGCAAACTCCAGCAGACCTGCAGAAGAGGGGTCTGACTGTTAGAAGGAAAACTAACAAACAAAAAGCAATAGCATCAACATCAACAAAAAGGATGACCATGCAAAAACTCCATCCAAAGGTCACCAACACCAAAGACCAAAGGTAGATAATTCCATGAAGATGAGGAAAAACCAGCACAAAAGGCTGAAAATTCGAAAACTCAGAATGCCTCTTCTCCTCCAAAGGATCACAACTCCTTGCCAGTAAGGGAACAAAACTGGACAGAGAATGAGTTTGATGGATTGACAGAAGCAGACTTCAGAAGGTAGGTAATAACATAAACTTCTCTGAGCTAAAGGAGATATTCTAACCCAATGCAAGGAAGCTAAAAACCTTGATAAAAGGTTAGAGGAATTGTTAACTAGAATAACCATTTTAGAGAAGAACATAAATGACCTGATGGAGCTGAAAAACACAGCACGAGAACTTCGTGAAGCATATATAAGTATCAATAGCAGAAATGATCATGCGGAATAAAGGACATCAGGGATTGAAGATCAACTAAATGAAATAAAGCGTGAAGACAAGATTAGAGAAAAAAGAATAAAAAGGAACGAAGAAAGCCTCCAAGAAACATGGGACTATGTGAAAAGACCAGACCTATGTTTATTGGTATACCTGAAAGTGACAGGAAGAATGGAACCAAGTTGGAAAACACACTTCAGGATATTATCCAGGAGAACTTCCCCAACCTAGCAGGGCAGGCCAACATTCAAATTCAGGAAATATAGAGAAGACCACAAAGATACTCCTCTAGAAGAGCAACCCCAAGACACAATCATCAGATTCACCAAGGTTGAAATGAAGGAAAAAATATTAATGGCAGCCAGAGAGAAAGGTCAGGTTATCCACAAAGGGAAGGCCATCAGACTAACAGCAGATCTCTTTGCAGAAACCCTACAAGCCAGAAGAGAGCGGGGGCCAATATTCAACATTCTTTTTCTGTTGAGATGGAGTTTCACTCTTGTCGCCCAGGCTGGAGTGTAATGGTGTGATCTCGGCTCACTGCAACCTCCTCTTTCCGGGTTCAAGTGATTCTCCTACCTCAGCCTCCCGAGTAGCTGGGATTACAAGCACGTGCCACCATACTCAGCTAATTTTCGTATTTTTAGTAGACACAGGGTTTCACCATATTGGCCAGGATGGTCTTAATCTCTTGACCTCATGATCCTCCTGCCTCAGCCTCCCAAAGTGTTGGGATTACAAGTGTAAGCCACCATGCCCGGCCTCAACATTCTTAAAGAAAAGAATTTTCAACCCTGAATTTCATATACAGCCAAACTAAGGTTCATAAGTGAAGGAGAAGTAAAATCCTTTACAGACAATCAAATAGAGAGGGATTTTGTCACCACCAGGCCTACTTTACAAGAGCTCCTGAAGGAATCACTAAATATGGAAAGGAAAAATCAGTACCAGCCACTGCAAAAACAAACCAAAATGTAAAGACCATTGACACTATGAAGAAACAGCATCAACTAATGGGCAAAATAACCAGCTAGCATCATAATGACAGGATCAAATTCACACATAGCAATATTAACCTTAAATGTAAATGGGCTAAATGTCCCAATTAAAAGGCACAGACTGGCAAATTGGGTAAAGAGTCAAGACCCATCAGTGTGCTGTATTCAGATGACCCATCTCATGTGCAAAGATACATATAGGCTAAAAATAAAGGGATAGAGGAAGATTTACCAAGCAAATGGAAAGCAAAAAAAAAAAAAAAAAAAAAAAAAAAAAAAAAAAAGCAGGGTTTGCAATCCTAGTCTCTGATAAAACAAACTTTAAACCAACAAAGATCAAAAAAGACAAAGAAGGGCATTAGGGCATTACATAATGGTAAAGGGATCAATGCTACAAGAAGAGCTAACTCTCCTAAATATATATGCACCCAATTTAGGAGCATCCAGATTCATAAAGCAACTTCTTAGAGATCTACGAAGAGACTTAGACTTCCACACAATAATAGTGGGAGATTTTAACACCCCACTGTCAATATTAGACAGATCAATGAGACAAAAAATTAACAAGGATATTCAGGACATGAACTCGGTTCTGGACCAAGCGGACCTAAAAGACATCTACATCTACAAAACTCTCTACCCCGAATCAACAGAATATACATTCTTCTCAGTACCACACAGCACTTATTCTAAAATTGACCACATAATTGGAAGTAAAACATGCTCTGCAAACACAAAAGAACAGAAATCATAACAAACAGTCTCTCAGACCACAGTGCAATGAAATTAGAACTCAGGATTAAGAACCTCACTCAAAACTGCACAACTGCATGGAAACTGAACAACCTGCTCCTGAATGTCTACTGGGTAAATAACGAAATTAAGGCAGAAATAAATAAATCATTTGAAACCAGTGAGAACAAAGACACAATGTACCAGAATCTCTGGGACACAGCTAAAGCAGTGTTTAGAGGGAAACTTATAGCACTAAATGTCCACAGGAGAAAGCAGGAAAGATCAAAAATCGACACCCTAACATCACAATTGAAAGGACTAGAGGAACAGGAGCAAACTAATTCAAAAGCTAGCAGAAGACAAGAAATAACTAAGATCAGAGCAGAACTGTTAGAAACACAAAAAACCTTTCAAAAAATTAATGAATCCAGGAGCTGGATTTTGAAAAGATCAACAAAATACATAGACCACTAGCAAGACTAATAAAGAAGAAAAGAGAGAAGAATCAATAGATGAAATAAAAAATGATAAAGGGGATATCACCACTTATCCCACAGAAATACAAACTACCATCAGATAATACTATAAACACCTCTACACAAATAAACTAGATAATCTAGAAGAAATGGATAAATTTCTGGACACAAACACCCTCTCAAGACTAAACCAGGAAGAAGTTGAATCCCTGAATAGACCAATAGCAAGTTCTGAAATTGAGGCAGTAATTAATAGCTTTCCAACCAAAAAAAGCCCACGACCAGACGGTTTCACAGCCGAATCCTACCAGAGGTACAAAGAGGAGCTGGTACCATTCCTTCTGAAACTCTTCCAAACAATAGAAAAAGAGAAACTCCTTCCTAACTCATTTTATGAGGCCAGCATCATCCTGATACCAAAACCTGGAAGAGACACAACAAAAAAAGAAAATTTCAGGCCAATATCCCTGATGAACATCGATGTGAAAATCCTCAATAAAATACTAGCAAACCAAATCCAGCAGC
Source organism: Theropithecus gelada (assembly GCF_003255815.1). Lineage (NCBI taxonomy): Eukaryota > Metazoa > Chordata > Mammalia > Primates > Cercopithecidae > Theropithecus > Theropithecus gelada. The sequence continues at coordinate 70,075,730 of NC_037670.1, forward strand.
ACATTAAAAAGCTTATCCACCACGATCAAGTGGGCTTCATCCCTGGGATGTAAGGCTGGTTCAACATATGCAAATCAATAAACGTAATTCATCACATAAACAGAACCAATGTCAAAAACAAAATGATTATCTCAATAGATGCAGAAAAGGCTTTTGATAAAATTCAACACCGCTTCATGCTAAAAACACAGAAGAAACTGGGTATTGGTGGAACACATCTTAAAATAATAAGAACTATTTATGACAAACCCACAGCCAATATCATACTGAGTGGGCAAAAACTGGAAACATTCCCTATGCAAACTGGCACAAGACAAGGATGCCCTCTCTCACCGTCCTATTCAACATAGTATTGGAAGTTCTGGCAAGGGCAATCAGGCAAGAGAAAGAAAGAAAGATATTCAAATAGGCAGGGAGTAAGCCAAATTATCTCTTTTTGCAAATGACATGATTGTATATTTAAAAAAACCCATTGTCTCAGCCCCAAAACTCCTTAAGCTGATAAGCAAATTCAGCAAAGTCTCAGGATAGAAAATCAATGTGCAAAAATCACAAGCATTCCTATACACCAATAATCGACAAACAGTCAAATCATGAGCGAACTCCCATTCACAATTGCTACAAAGAGAATAAAATACTTAGGAATACAATTTGCAAGGGATGTGAAGGACCTCTTCAAGGAGAACTACAAACCACTGCGCAAGGAAATAAGAGAGGATACAAACAAATGAAAAAACAATCCATGCTTATGGATAGGAAGAATCAATATCGTGAAAATGGCCATACTGCCCAAAGTAATTTATAGATTCAATGCTATTCCCATCGAGCTACCATTGACCTTCTTCACAGAATTAGAAACAACTACTTAAAATTTCATACGGAACCAAAAAAGAGCCTGCATTGCCAAGACAATCCTAAGCAAAAAGAACTAAGCTGGAGGCATCATGCTACCTGACTTCAAACTATACCACAAGGCTACAATAATCAAAACAGTGTGTACTGGTACCAAAATAGATATATAAACCAATGGAACAGAACAGAGGCCTCAGAAATAACATTACACATCTACAACCATCTGATCTTTGACAAACCTGACAAAAACAAGCAATGTGGAAAGGATTCCCTATTTAATAAATGGTGTTGGGAAAATTGGCTAGCCATGTGCAGGAAATTGAAACTGGACCTCTTCCTTACACCTTATACAAAAAGTAACTCAAGACATATTAAAGATTTAAACATAAGACCTAAAACCATAAAAACCCTAGTAGAAATCCTAGGCAATAGTATTCAGGACATAGGTATGGGCAAAGACTTCATGACCTAAAACATCAAAAGCAATTGCAACAGAAGCCAACATTGACAAATGAGATCTAATTAAACTAAAGAGCTTCTGCACAGCAAAATAAACTATCATCAGAGTGAATAGGCAACCTACAGAATGGGAGAAAATTTTCACAATCTATCCATCTGACAAAGGGCTAATATCCAGAATCTACAAGGAACTTAAACAAATTTACAAGAAAAAACAATCCCATCAGACAGTAGGTGAAGGATATGAACAGACACTTTCCAAAAGAAGACATTTATGCAGTCAACAAACATATGAGAAAAAGTTCATCATCACTGGTCATTAGAGAAATGCAAATCAAAACCACAATGAGATACCATCTCACACCAGTTAGAATGGTGATCATTAAAAATTCAGGAAACAACAGATGCTGGAGAGCATGTGGAGAAGTAGGAATGCTTTTACACTGTTGGTAGGAGTGTAAATTAGTTCAACCACTGGGGAAGACAGTGTGGTGATTCCTCAAGGATCTAGAACTAGCAATACCATTTGACCCAGCAATCCCATTACTGGGTATATACCCAAAGGATTATAAATCATTCTACTATAAAGACACATGCACACATATGTTTATTGCAGCACTATTCACAATAGCAAAGACTTGGAACCAACCCAAATGCCCATCAATGTTAGACTGGATAAAGGAAATGTGACAGATATACACCATGGACTACTATGCAGCCATAAAAAAGAGTGAGTTCATGTCCTTTGTAGGGACATGGATGAAGCTGGAAACCATCATTTCAGCAAACTAACACAGGAAGAGAAAACCAAACACTGCATGTTCTCACGCATAAGGTGGGAGTTGAACCATGAGAACACATGGGCACAGAGAGGGGAACAACACACACCGGGGCCTTTCAGGGGATGGGAGGCAAAGGGAGGGAAGGCATTAGGAGAAATACCTAACGTAGATGATGGGTTGATGGGTGCAGCAAACCACCATGGCACATATATACCTATGTAACAAACCTGCAGGTCCTGCACATGTATCCCAGAACTTAAAGTATAATAATAATAATAAAAAACAGAAACAAAACTGATACCAAGCATTTATAAAATCTATACAACATTGAAAACTGGACACAGACCCTGTGGTTTTTAATCTTGTTAACAGCCGTCAGACCACAGTTTCAGTTTAGCTAAAGTTTTGGAAGTTAAAAAAATTATTTGTAAATGACACTGACAAAAATAATCTCATTCAAAATAAAAATCACTGCTGTGATTCTGCAGGCTTTCCAGCGCTTCCCTGGAGTGGGTGCTTGGGAGGAACTGGCAGGCAAAGGGCGACAGAATTGTCACGACTGTCCATTTAGCTCTACTTCCTCCCAAGTTTCCTACTTTTGCCTTCTGCATATTTTAAACATGAATAAGAGGTGTTGGATATGAGCAGTCTGCACAGGTCTCAGGAAGGTGCAGTCTAGATCTGCGGCCTGGCCTGAGAGCTGATTGTTGAATAGAAGCGTCTGATTTTATGTGTGTATTGCAAAGGAATATTTGTTATGCAATTTAATATTGATTGCCATAAATTTTTATAACAGCATTATTAACACATACCCCATTAATTTAAAATTACATGTGATTCTAAAATGCTCATCTGGAGTTCACTGCACTGTTGATGCAGGAAAATAGATTTGCAAAGCAAATTAATAATTTTAAGGGAAAGAAAACTAACATTTAGAATGTGCTGGGTATGGTGCCAGATCCATTTCTGTGGTTTATCTAATTTAATTCTGACAAAAGCTCTGTGAAGTGCTATACTTATTTATTTTTTTCTTTCTTTCTACAGATTAGGCAACTGATGCTCATAAGGTAAATAACTTGCCCAAGTTAGTAGTGAGTGGAACCTGAAGTTCAGGTCTTCTAAGTCCAAAGCCCAACACTAATATTTTTAAGAATGAATGGTAACAACCTGTTTTCAAACACCTGAGAAACTGCTTTAACAGTGGCCTCTACTTGACAACACAGGAAGTGTTCATCGTAATATTTTAAAATGTGGTTAATTTAAACCTAAGATGTGTGGCAGCCAAAAGTGGACTAGTTCGTAAAAGCACTGTATTTTAAAAGGACTCTACCATAAAATCATTTTCTCTGAAAATTTCAGCTTCACTAAAGAGTTCACTGTGACTAAGTAGTTTAACAAATTCAAATTCGAGTTTAGGAGTAACTCAGTTCAGGTGCAGGGCTGGCACCATTAAAGATCCGGAATGTAGGAGATAGGGATTGCTCCAGGGGCTGATAATTCATACTGCTTTTTATTCATAATGCCTGTGACTTAAGTTAGCCCAGGCAATCATTAATCATCCACTTTTCCCTCTATCTTTCTTTAGCGGGGCGTGGGGGAACCACCTTCAAATTTATCCTGTCTGGGAGGATGTGCCCAGAAGGCAGAAGTCTGTGTGTGAGAGAGAAATTGTGTCTTCTGAGCTCTCCATTCTCATCTCTTTCTGAAATTGAGTGTTTCTTCTTTTTTTCCCCCTTTCTTTCTTTTCTTTTCTTTTTCTTTCTTCCTTTTTTTTTTTTTGAGACGGAATCTCACTCCGTCGCCCAGGTTTGAGTGCAGTGGCGCGATCTCGGGTCCCGCGACCTCTGCTCTCGGGTTCAAGCAATTCTCCTGTTCCAGCCTCCCGGAAGTTGGGTTATTTCTTTCCTCGTTAATGATTTCTCCAGCTGCAGTACCATTTCTGAGGGCGTCCAGTGATCTCGACCGTCCCCAGCACTTCTCACCTGCAGCAGCTGTGACGCCCTCCCGGGAACACTGCGTGTCGCCCCGTGTCCCCCTCTCTCACTGCAGCCAGAGGGCCCTTCCTGGGTCCTGGTTAGATCTCGCAGCATCAGTAGCCGAGTGGCCCCATGGCCCGGGCTCCAGGCACGCTGCACTTCAAGAAGCACAGGTCAAGGGGCAAAAATTATGACTCCAAAAATAACGGAGGGGAATTCCATTCATCAATCCAGTTAGCCTTTCGAATATCTGTTACTTTCGCCCATTCTTTCTCGCGCGCACGTGCACACACCGCAGTCTTTCCTTCTCCAAGCCCCACCTCATCCTCCTCTCCGCTACTTTTTTCCAAGCGGCTCTCACTTTCATCACTTAATCCCACTTTCTCTCTTAGTCTATGCATTTTACTCTATCCTCCACGTGCTTTTCCTCGTCTTCATCCCTCAGGAAATTGTCTTGCAGGTGGACGTTGGATAAGGGCTTAAAATGAGGAACAGAAGCTGATTTTCTTAGGCAGGCAAGGGTTGGGCTGCCTCAGAACATTCCCAGAGTAATGAGTTTTATTAACAATGGCCTGCTGGCAAAATCCTCGGCCTTCCCTAGCTCAGCTCCCCTGCTCCGGGGGCGGTTCCAGGCGGCGCGCTGGGTGGAGATGTAGTGCGCCTCCCGCACGCAGGTTTCACCGTGCAGCTGCTACCTCCGCGCAGTGCCAAGCCTTTTCTAGCATAAATTGCATTGCGTGGCATCTCTCCTCTAGTTTTGTTTGTGCGGGAAAATCTGTACTTCGAAATGCAATGATCAAACTCAGCCTATTTCCAATATCCAGAGTGTCAGTGCCTCAAAATAATAGCCGACGTATAAATCTTTATTAATTTTTTTTTTCTGATTGGAAAAGCTTAAAAATGAAAGCTTCACAGAAACATGTAAGATAGGACCAGCAAAGGCCTCACATTCAAGGGATTTTTTGGTCCACTTTTTGGTTATACATTCCTGAAGATATTTTCAGCACATACACTATATTATTACTATAAAAGAGGGAAATACTATAGATACCCCTTGGAAATTTGCTTCTTTACTCAGTTACAATGCTTCTATCTTGGACATTAATAATGTCAGTTCCACAAACCAGTCTTCAAGCATCCCAGGGCAAAGGGCCAGTTTCTTCACATGATTTTTTTTTTTTTTTTGAGATGGAGTCTCACTGTGTTGCCCAGGCTGGAGTGCAGTGTCATGATCTCGGCTCACTGCAACCTCCGCCTCCTGGGTTCAAGCAATTCTCCTGCCTCAGCCTCCTGAGTAGTTGGAATTACAGGCGCATGCCACGACGCTTGGCTAATTTTTGTATTTTTAGTAGAGATGGGGTTTCACCATGTTGGTCAGGCTGTTCTCAAACTCCTGACCTTGTGATCGGCCTGCCTTGGCCTCCCAAAGTGCTGGGATTACAGGCATGAGCCACCACACTCAGCCTCATATGATTTTTTTTTTTTTTTTTTTAGGAATGTACCCTTTATTTTTAAAATTAGATTTTTACATTATGTAAATAGAGTAGTTTTTGCAGAAATTCACTATTATGTGGTGCTAACTGAAGACATAAAGTATCTGCCTTTAATCTCTAAGATAGAGAATGCAAAAATAAAGCAAGTCTTTCCTAAAAATAAATCTCACAACCCTTAGAACCCCTGGGCAGACATTTCTGAAAGTTTTATTATTATTATTTTGGCCTTGAAATTTAAAAATATTATTAAGGATTTGGATATATTATGGTCCAGTCTCAAAGTAATTATGTAATATTAACAAATGGAAATTTTTGTGGTCATTATCTTTTACTTTATTAGATAGGAAGCTAAAACCCCAGACTGTTTTGTCACATACATTAAAAGAAGTCCATGAGAATTTCAAATTGAGTGAATATTTCTCATTCAACTGAAATAATTTTTGGTTTCCATCCTCAAGTTTTTGAACCTTTCTTTATTGTCTATTCAAGTCTAATCTTTCTGTCGCTTGACCTGTGAGATCGTCACTGACCATACTGACTCTGTCAGTGAAACCTCCTTCTTGTGGAGATTTATTGAAGACATCTTTAGATAAACAAAAGGAAAGTCAAAAAGGCATAAACACGGCCATTGTGAAGTGGCTCACCAATTAGCCGTCTGGGTTAGATCTTTGGGAAATGTGAGCGCAGGAATTTAGTTTATGAGCACTTTATTTTTCCTTTGAAAGATTATTGTTGACATCCCCAAGTCCTAATGAGCATCTGATCCCTCTACAAGGTCTGAATCGTTCAGAGGTTTGTCTTGCCCCATAGACACAACAGCAGCCTTTTAAACCCATGGCTGGAGATGTCCATGCGATGACTGGCCTCAGGTGCTCTATGGAAAGAGTTCATATTTCTCCTCGCTGTAATCCCAGCTTGCACCTGGGAAAATACACACAACCTCTCTGCTGGCGCTCCCTGCCAGGAGCTTTCTTATCATAATATTTTAGTTAGGAGTCTGAGGAATGGGGCACAGCAGTCATAGATCTTCACCGGCAAATGAACTGGAGACTCTCACTGAGTCCCATGGTCCTCAGGTCCCACTTGAGGGAGTCTCTGGAGTCCCTGAGCAGAAACAGGAGCTGGGTGAGGCTTTCTGAGCAAGTCTCTTCAAGAGGTTTACCAGCCACTGTTCTGTCTTCATTGTCCCAAATACCATGGCTCTGCCTCAGCACGCTGGACATGCTGTCACTTGATCCCTTCAAGTCTCCATGGCTTTGGGAAAGGAAACAAGCAAACTTTCTCCTCCAAATGCACCTTTCCTTTATCCAGGCCTCCTTTCTGTCCATCAGTGTCTCTGGGATCAGAGGACTTTGTTACTCTCTTTTTTTTTTTTTTTTTTTTTTTTGAGACGGAGTCTCGCTCTGTCGCCCAGGCTGGAGTGCAGTGGCCGGATCTCAGCTCACTGCAAGCTCCGCCTCCCGGGTTCCCGCCATTCTCCTGCCTCAGCCTCCCGAGTAGCTGGGACTACAGGCGCCCACAACCGCGCCCGGCTAATTTTTTTGTATTTTTTAGTAGAGACGAGGTTTCACCGTGGTCTCGATCTCCTGACCTTGTGATCCGCCCGCCTCGGCCTCCCAAAGTGCTGGGATTACAGGCGTGAGCCACCGTGCCCGGCCTCTTTGTTACTCTCTATGTCCTTCTCTTGCTTTGGAGTGTCTTCCATAAGCTAGTTGACCAGAGTCCTGTCCACTACTCCATGCCTCTGTGCACTCCCCTAGAATTGGTTCATTTGTCAGCAAGAGAGACAGAGAAGCCACAGCCACCACAGAGGCGACCAGTTCAAATGGTGCCCTTTAGTAGGCACGATCTGATGGGATCCTTGCAGCAACTGTGAGGGAGTCTGTATCGTGGTGCTGTGTTCTGGGGAGGAGGCAGCCCCAGAACTCTGAGTGAGTGACAGCCCCACAGAGACAGCGCCCATGATCATGAGTGCTGAGACTAACTCTCCTTAATTACCTGCATTCACACCGTCTGCTGCAAGTATAGCTCTGATGGGAACACTGATATTACAAATAATTGTTAATTAAAAACATATATACACCTCAGAAATAACAAAGCTGTATGTGTGTCTTAAAATCAGGAAATTCACCAAGACTGGAAGACTTTACCAGGTGACACTTCCCGTTACTTGAGCTGTGTATCTAGACAGGCGTTTGTTTTTCTAGGAATTAGCTAGATTTTTCTCCCACCACAGATGACCTCTGGGAAGATATCTTTTTAAAGCCTCTTAATTGTGGGGTTTTACTACTATGACAATTTCCAAATTCCTGTTGTATTTAAAAGTATTGTAATAGGTATCCCTGTTTTTCAAAATTAAAATTTGAAACATGTGCTCCAAAATTGCCATTGCTTTACTTATTTTAGTCAGGACTTCATGGTTAACAGGCATGAATATATTAAAATATATAGTTTTGTTTATTCTTCCAATTATAAAAGTAATATAACAAGACATTTGGAAACTTTAGAGAAGTAGAAAGAATTCTAAACTAGCCCATAATTCTATTCCCATTGTTAACATTTTACTACTTTCTTTTAGTCTTTTTGTGTCTTTTTTCATGTGGTGTGTAATATTACATATATATGTAAGATATGTATTTTATGTAATATATTAAATATATAATTTCTTATGTATAATTTCATATGCATATGTATATAGGTACTTTGAACATTTGTAGTAGTAATTGCATTAACAATAAAAGTATTGAAATGTGATTATAAAATGTGAGATAATAAAGGTAATTGGTTTCTAAAATGATTAAAACAATGGTGCTTATGTAAATAATTACAATGTAATTGTAATCAAATGTAAATAATTATACTGATGGACTAAAGTGGCTATATTTAGTATATGATAGAAAACAATATTGTTCAGTATAGAACTATAAACATATGCATATTGAAACATAAGGTGGAATATAAATAGTATCTATTTATAAAGGACCATGTTCCAAAAAGTTTGTAGATTGTTCTCAGAGATCAGAATTGGGAGCCAGAGAATCCCTCCCCTGGCATTGGAATGGCTGCTTCCACGACCAAGCCCTGGCTGAGTCTCTGCTGAGAAAAATGGGAGAAGGTTTCCTCTGTGGCCTTTTCTCTGTCCTGTTTGCCTTCCTCCCTCCCTTAGCTGTCCTGAAAGCAGTACTGAAGTGGAGGGTTGGGGAAGGGGAGGAAGCCCTCTCTTCTCCTTTCCTTGTCTTCTCTCTTTCTTCCTCTCCTGTCTTCTACCAGCTCTGCCTGGGGCAGATTGGAGTCCCTGGTTCCAGGATCGGGCTCAAGAGCAAGGATGGTGGTGGGTGGTGTAGGGGTTGAGTCTGTAGACAGGTTAGCAGGGGTGAAGGATGTGGGGGAAGCCTCTGTGGGTTCCAGAGGGGAAGGAGGGTTTTTCATGTCTACAAGCAGCTACTGATAAGTACGGGGCATATGTGAGTTGTGCATGTATAAGTTATGGGATTGCTTGTGTTGTGCAATGATAACACACTCAAGTGACACTATGAAGGGAGGGAGGTCACTAACAAGTAATGAGCACCTAAAAATGTACTTGACTCTGCACAGAGCACTTTACTACATCTCATTTTACTCTTACTCCAGATGAAGTAGCTGCAATTATCCTCATTGTACATAAATTAATTCACTAAAATTTGCATAGCTAGTAAATAGAAAAGCAGGGAATGATTGAAGAACTCACAGGGTGCTTCACAACACTAGAACCAAAGCTTGGGAAATTGAAACGTGGGGCTCTGGCTCTTTCCTCTCAAAGTTGCCTGGGCTCTTGGGACCCTGTTTGTTCCAGTCATGTTTGTCAGCAGAGCTAAATGGATTTCAGGGTAAACTTTTCAACTCTTTTATCACTGACATACTTCTGCCTGGAGCTCCATGCAACTAGTGTAAGCAGTGTATCCTAGGCTCACAGCCAGACAGACTTTATAGAAGTCCAGAAAAAGCAGGGTTTACAAATGAAACATAGGGAGTGGGACAATAAAACAGTGTACATCTGGTATCTCTTCAAAATTAAGGGTAAAGGAAGATGAAAAATTATGCCTTGGTCAGCGCAGTTGAATGACATGTGGCTCGCTCTTCCTCTCTCTCTCTCTCTCCCTTTTAAGACGCAGAGTCTCGCTATGTTGCCCAGGCTGGCCTCAAACTCCTGTGCTCAAGCAATTCTCCCACCTCAGCTTCCAAAGTTGCTGGGACTATAGGCGTGCACCACTACACTTGACCCAATCTCTTTTTTTAGACAAAAACAAAAAGTACAAAAAGAAAAAAAAGTACCAATAGGTTTTTCAGCTGTGGGCCGCATTATGGTAAATGCTCTCAGATGTGGGCTTTATAAAATTATATTGATGCAAAGGTGAGCAGAGACTTTACTAATATCTATTTTCTTTGTGTCAGGATCCTTCATGGTCCTTTTATTATGATCCTTTATAATCCTTTTATTGTGATTCTTCATACTGTCCCGGTTCCATGGTATAGTTTACATAGAATTAAATTGGAATGGGCCAAAATTATATAGTTTAGCACATTTAGCTCCCATTGCGATAATCAATTGACCAAACCTGCTAACCTGAACTTTGGTGGCACACTGGTGTGACACAGCAAAACTAGCAGCAGGTGTTCAGTCTCATTAATTTTCATATGTGGCTAATCAATGAACAATATTGGATAACATTTTCTTTTCTTTCTTCATTATTGTTTTTTTCCAGATAGGGTCTCTGTTGTCCAGGCTAGAGTGCAGTGGCACAATCACAGCTCACTGCAGCCTCCATCTCCTGAGGCAGTCCTCCCACCACAGCCTCCTGAGTAGATGGGACCACAGATGTGCACCACCCTATTCAGCTAATTTTCTTTTTCTTTTTTTTTTGTAGAGACAAGGTCTCACTATGTTGTTCAGGCTGGTCTAGAAGTCCTGGGCTCAAGTGATCCTCTTGCCTCTGCCGCCCAAGGTGCTAGGATTGCAGATGTGAGCCACTGTGCCCAGCTGATAACATTTTCAGACGTAATATTCATTAGTGAAATAAGACACACAGTGTTTTAATGGGCTGCATCTTGAGTGGCGGTACCTAATGTATTCATGAAACGGCCTTGACTGTTAGAGGCAAACCTTCAGGTCAGCCAAAAACAAAGGCAATTATTGTTTGTGCCCTGCTACCCCTATATCCCATATTCCGTAGATTCTCCTTTTGGTTGTACCTTGAACCAGTGTAAGGAAAGGGCAGAGCTTAAAGTTTTCTAATGTAACTCAAAATTGCATGGCAATTTTGAGGAAATTTTGTACCAAAAAAGCAATCCAAATGAGCCACTTTGATGAAAAATTCTAGTCTTGTTAGTCAGCAGAGACCAAAATCAGTAGGTCCATCCATTTCTAGGAGGTGATAAAAACTCCTAAGCTCTACAAAGTTCAGGGAAATAACACATTCAAGAAGTTAAAAGCAAATTGGAATTTTCACAAATCTAGAAGACAGTGACTCAAGTCATATATACTGACTCAGAAAACTCTTAACATTGGTTCTCAATGAGAATGCCTCCAACCCAAATATTATTTTCTTCTAAGAGAGTCTGATATGCATTATTTTCCTTCATATTTAACCTCCTTATTACTAGATGCTTATTGTCATATTTGAGCAGATGACACCAATAAATTAAGTTTACCCAGATTAATTTGCTTTTATTGAAGGTCTAGGTGGTCAACACTTAAGTGGTCACCAAGCATCAGAAGAAATATATATACTAGGATAACTGGAGAAAAAAATTAAACAAAACAGATTATCCTGTGGGTAAAAGGAAGGTAAAGGACAGGTGATGACATGGCTGAGCAGTAACAATTACAGAGCTGTGAAGGGAGAGGTTCATTCCCAAAGTTGAATTGAGACAGACATGAAAAATGTGAAAATAGGCTGGGCACAGTGGCTCATGCCTGTAATCCCAGCACTGATGTAGGTGGCTCACTCGAGCTCAGAAGTTTAAGACCAGCTTGGGCAACGTGGTAAAACTCTGTCTCTACAAAAAATACAAAAATAGCCAGGTGTGGTTGCATGCACCTTAGTCCCAGCTACTTGGAAGGCTGAGGTAGGAGAATCGCTTGAGCCTGGGACGCAGATGTTGCAGTAAGCTGAGGTCGCACCACTGCACTTTAGCCTGGGTGACAGAGCGAGACCCTGTCTCAAAAAAATATAATAATAAAAAAAGAAAATATGGACATAATCTAAATCGGGTACAAATAGCCAATGACTCTTTAAAAAAACTTTAAAAATTTAAAAATATTAATTGACAAATAAGGATTGAGTATATTCAAGGTGTACAATGTGATGATTATATCTACTTATACCTTGTGTAATGATTACCTAAATTAAATTAATCAATACGTCCATTACCACCCATGCTGTACATTAGATCTCTAGAACTTGTTCATTTTGTATTTGACCATTTCCCCATTTCTCCACCCCCATAGTTTCTGACCACCACTGTTCTAATCTCTTCTTCTATGAGTTTGACAATTTTAGGTTCCACATATAAGTGAGATCACACGGTATTTATCTTCCTATTTCTGGATTTTATTTTGCTTAGCATAATGTCCTCCAGATTCATTTATATTGTCACAAATGGCAGGATTCCCTTATTTTTTTCTGGCTAAATAATATTCTATTATGTATATATACACCACATTTTCTTTATCCTTTCATCTACTGAGTGATACTTAGGTTGTTGCTGTATTTTGCCTCTTGCGAATAATGCTGCAATGAATGTGGGGGTGCAGGTATACTGATTTTATTTGCTTTGGATATATACCCAGACATGGGATTGCTAGGTCCTCAATGTTTTTTGAGGAATCTCCATACTGTTTTCCATAATGGCTGCACCAATTTACTTTACCACTGACACTGTACAAGGGTTCCATTTTCTCCATACACTTGCCAACCCTTGCCATTGTTTGTCTTTTTCATGACAGTCATCTTAACAGGTATGAGGTAGTATCTCACTGTGGTTTGATTTGCATTTCCCTGGTGGTTAATGATGTTGAGCACCTTTTCATATACTTATTGGCCATTTGTATGTCTTCTTTGGAAAAATGTCTACTCAGGTCCTTTGCTTCTTTTAAATAGGTTATTATTATTTTTTAAATTAATAATATTGAGTAATCAATACTTTTTTATTTAAAAATAATACGGAGTAATTAATACATATTTTTTATTTAAAAATAATACTGAGGTTTTTGTGTGTTATGTGAGTTTCTGACATATTTTGAATATCATCTCCTTATCAGATATGTAATTTGCAGACATTTTCTCACCTTCCATAGCTTGCCTTTTTACTCTTTATTGTTTCATTTTTTTTTTTTGTGCAAAAATTTTCTGCTTTGATGCAATCCTGTTTGTCTATTTTTGCTTTTTTTGCCTGTGTTTTTGGGGTCACATCCAAAAAAAAACCACTGCCCAGGTCAATGTCAAGAAGCTTTTTCCTTAGGATCTCTTCTGATAGTTTTATAGTGTCAGATGTTACATCTAAGTCTGTAATTGATTTGAGTTATTTTTGTATATGGTGTGAGATAAGGGTTCAATTTCATTTTTCTGCATGTGGCTATACAATTTTTCTAATCATTTGTTAAGGAGACTTTCCTTTCTCCATTGTGCATTCCACTCCTGGTTTTATTTCTGGGCTTTCTATTCTTTTCTATTGGTCTATGTGTCTATTTTTATGCCATTACTATACTGTTTTAATTACTAGAGCTTTGCACTATAGTTTGAAATGAGGGCGTGTGATACTTTCAGCTTTGTTCTTTCTCAAAATTGCTTTAGCTATTTTGGGCCTTTTGTGATTCCATACAAATTTTTCTATTTCTGTAAAAAATGTCATTGGAATTTTGATAGGGTTTGCATTTCTGTAGATTGCTTTGAGTAGTATAGCTATTTTAACCATGTTAATTCTTCCAATCCATGAACACAGACAATCTTTCCATTTATTTGTGTTTTCTTTAATATCTTGCATCAATTTTTTACAGTTTTCAGTGAATAGATCTTTTCCCTCCTGGGTTAAATTTATTCCTAAGTATTTTATTCTTTCTGATGCTTTTGTAAGTGAGTCACTTTTAACATTTCTTTTTTGGGTAGTTGGTTGTAATGTATACAACTGACTTGCATTTGTTGATTTTTGAATCTTGTAACTTTACTGAATTTGTTAATCAGTTTTAACTTTTTTGGGGGGTGGAATTTTAGGGTTTTCTTTATATAAAATTATGTCTTCTGCAAGCAGATAATTTAACTTCTTTCTTCTAAATTTAGATGGCTTTTTTTTTTCTTGCCAAATAGCTCTGGATAGGACTTCCAGTACTGTGTTGACTAGAAGTGGCAAGAGTGGGCATCCTTTTATTGCTTCTGATCCTGGAGGAAAAGCTTTCAGTTTTTCGCTGTTGAGTATGATGTTAGCTGTGGGATTGTATTTTGGCCTTTATTATGTTGAGGTACATTCCTTTCATATCTAATTTGTTGATTTGTTGAGTTTTTTTTTTAAATCATGAATGAACATTGAATTTTGTCAAATGTTTTCTCTGCATTTTTTGAGTTGATCACATGATCTTTATCCTTTATTCTGTTAATGTGGTGTATCACACATGTTGATTTACATATATTGAACCATCCTTGATCATGCTGTGTGATCCGTTAATATGCTGTTGAATTTGGCTTCCCAGGGTTTTGTTAAGGATTTTTGCATCTACATTCATTAGGGATATGGGCATGTAACTTTCTTTTCTTGTAGCACCGTCATCTGGCTTTGATATGATGGTAATTTGGTATGAGGCTAAAATGAGTTTGAAAGTGTTCTCTATTTTTAAAGTTTTAGGAATAGTTTGAGAAAAATTGGTGTGAATTATTCTTTAAATGCTTGTTAGAATTCATCTGTGAAGGTATCTGCTCCTGAGGGATTTTTTTGTTTGTATTTGTCGAGAGGTTTTTGATTACTGATTCAATTTCCTTAATCAATATTGGTTTGTTCAGGTTTTCTATTTCTTCATGGTTAGTTTTGGCAGCTTGTATGTTTCTAGGACTTTATCTAGTCCTAAATTATTCGATTTGTTCATAGTAGCTTCTTATGATGCTTTCTTTGTATTTCTGTGGTATCAACTGTAATGTCCTCTCTTTCATTTATAATTGTATTTGAGTCCACTCTCCTCTTTTATTGGTTAGTCTAGCTAAAGGTTTGTCATTTCTGTTGATTTTTTTTAAAACAACTTTTAGTTGTGTTGATTTTTCCTATTGTCCTTCTAGTCTCTATTTCACTTATTTCTGCTCTAATTTTTATTACTCCTTCCTTTTGCCGACTTTGGACTTAAAGTTCCTTTAAGTATGAAGTTAGGTTGTTTATTTGAGGTCTTCCCTTTTTCTTAATGTAGGTCATTGTCAGCCAATAGTTCCTTATCAAGTGCCTACAGTATGTTTAATTTTATATCAAAGACTCCACTATAATACGTTATAAGGTGTTCTTAGTAAATCTAAATGATAATTTGTTTCATGGTGTTAGAAAGAAAAAAATCTCGCATCTTTACTGAGTTTCAATTCGGAGGCATGCAGATTTTGTTCTTGGCTGGAAACCTGAAGTGGGTGAATGAAATTCTAAAATAGTAAGACCTTGAGAAAGGCCCGAAGGGGGCAGTTGCCACAGACCATGGCTGGGTGTAAGTCTCAACTCTGTAAATCTGTAAATTCAATCTCCTTCATGCGGTGGGACATAAGCAAAACTCACAAGAAAATGATGAGGGATGGGAATCATCATGTAGTCTCTATGAAAGACTGTGACTGCCAAGCTGAGCAGAATGCTTTTGTCAGCTAATCATACACTATCAGGAGGTGAAGACACTCAGGAAGCACAGGTATCCTTAGAAGTTGCCTAGAGCCTGGCACATGGGCACATGACCAAACGCTTCTAATGGTTCATACTGCTCCCCTGAGAAGCACAGGAGACCACTGACAAATCCCGATTTGTCTTTTCTACATTTCATATCACCTAGTTCACATAGTCTTTAGTTCAGATAGGCTTTCTGAAGATTAGAGTGTCTGTTCTGTTTGGTCATTTATTTCATTTTTTTTTGAAACGGAATCTCGCTCTGTCCCCCAGGCTGGAGTGCAGTGGCACCATCTCGGCTCACTGCAAGCTCCGCCTCCCGGGTTCACGCCATTCTCCTGCCTCAGCCTCCCCAGTAGCTGGGACTACAGGAGCCTGCCACCACACCTGGCTAATTTTTTGTATTTTTAGTAGAGACAGGGTTTCACTGTGTTAGCCAGGATGGTCTCGGTCTCCTGACCTCATGATCCGCCCGCCTCAGCCTCCCAAAGTGCTGGGATTACAGGCTTGAACCACCGCGCCCGGCCTATTTCTGCTTGGGAAGTATTACATCTTTTAAAGGGCAGATGACGTGTTTCAACAGATCTGCATTGTTTTTATGAGTTTAGCTCTCAGATCAGGGGCTGAGAGTGCCTAAATTCCAACCCTGGTTACTGACGATAAGGAGTATTGCCATGGAAAAGTATATTCCTTTGTTCCACAAAGGAGAAAGTCGAGGCTTGCAGAATTTACCTGCTCTAAGGACAGTGTGTGAATTGAATGCAGGGGTCAGGTCTGGTGACACGCACCAGTGCTCTTGGCCCCAATGACGTGATTGCTCTGTTGATCTGAGAAGGCCAGAGTGGAGGGCAGTGGGGTTGCCTCCTATTTGCTTTGTAGGAAGAGCTTTCTGCTGGGGAAAATTGGCAAGCTCTGGTGATAACACTAAGAAAGCTCCAGCAAGCTAGTTTTTCTCTAGAGACTCAGCAGAGAAAGAAGGTGACTTGAGCACCTTATTGACAGGTATCCAAACCAAACGTGGCTGACTCATACTCTACTAGGGAGCCGGCTGCAGCAGCTCCTCCAAGAGAACTCTGGGATGTTTCTGATGCTAGGAGGCCTCATACGCTTCCAAAGGAGTGGGAAAAAACTAGCATTAACCAGGGTATAATAAAGAACAGTTGCTTGAGAGGAAAGTATTTAATATGCTCCATTCTTTTTTTAGAACAGATCTACAATCCCATATCTCAAATCTTTGCAGCCAGATTACTTTGGATTTCAGAATATTTTGAATTTCAGGAAAAGGCATATAACATGTGTTATATAGTCCTAATTGTATTTGGGGCAGCATCCTCTAAAAATATAAATTTTTCAGCAACGAAACACAAATAGTTGCATCAGGTGAGATATGTAAATAATATGAATAGTCTCTCATCAGTCCAGTTCAGGTTTTGCAGCCACATGAATTTGTTTTAACATAGCTGTGAGGGCTTTGTGGGCCTCAGAATTTCAGATAGAGGACTGTGAACCAGTGTTACTTTTTATGTGATATTTTAATCTGGACATATTTCTGATCAGTAATGAGCTGAACAATTAATATTTTCAAATATTTGCATGAAAAAAGCCCCCAAACTTTGTGATTCTAGCCTGTTTATCTCATTCCCACTCTATAAGCGGTTCCCAAACTCTACTGTGCATCAGATTGTCTGGAGAGTTGGCTAACTGTGTTTATTCCTGGGCTTCCTACCCAGGAATCTGCCTTTAAAGAACAGAGTGGATGACTCTGATGCAGGTGGAACTGGACCCCATAAAGAGGCACTGCTGCCATTTCTTGCTCCGAGGTGCAACCTACAGACCTGCAGACCCTGGAGCAAAAGTTCATCTTGCAGAGGTGACTCCATGTGTGTAGCAGTAGATATCGTTTGCATATACTGAACCCCATCTACACCCTTGCCTTAAAAGATGCCTGGAGGAGCTTGTCCTGGGGTGTACTGGGAAGGTTAGCTAGGCAGGGACCCAGGAACTAGGAGCATAAGGTGACAGCCCAGATGCAGGAAGAGGAGAAAAGAGAATTAACAGTAGATTCTTGCTATGTGCCAGATGCTTTTCAGAGGCCCAGTCATGGAATAAACACAACAGGGGTACACCTGGGTGGGATGTAGGGGTGAGGTTATTCTTTTTTTTTCTGGAGAAGCAAGATCAGAGAGTTGAAGTCACATTGTACGGAGGTGAGATTCTAGTAGTTTTGGATCTATCGCCCTACCCTTGCTTCCATTCTTCCTCTCTTCCCTTCCTTCCAACTGCAGTCACAGACATTTGTGCTAATTATACTGCTCAGTTCATTCACATCATTGGTCGATGCCAGGCCCTTTTCTTGCTTTGTTTTATTTAATTAATTATTTTTCTCTTCTTTTCCTCAACCTCATTTGCATTTTTCTTCCTTCCATATTAACTGCACTTCATGTATCTTTGTGAACTCTACTGTGTCTCTGCAAAAGTTGACACCTAAGGCTGTAAATACATATGAAGTATTGAAACATTTTAGAAATACTGCTATTGAAGATTTTTGGGTGGTTGTTCTCTTCCAAAGAAAAAGAATTTCTTGAGAAATTAATTTATTATATTATTAGGATGGGAGGTTTGGATTAACCTTTAAGAGGGTATCAGATCTAGCAAAATGAATTCTCAAAAAATCTCTGGCTACAGCTGTCCTTAGGACTGAGGGGATAAGGAGGCACTCAGCTACTCATGCATGGAGCCAGAGGCACGGCTTGTTTTAACCCACACTGACCACACAGGGGAGCTTTAAGACTTTTCTGTACAGCCCGGTCGCCCCTCTCCTTATATTAATGGAGAGGCAAGGACGATAGTCACGTTTTGGCCAAATGTACGCCTCTTTTCTGACAAGACCACCAAATCTAGTCATCTGAGGTGGCACCAAAAAGTTAGTGAGAGTTTAAACTTAAGTAGAAGAACATTGCAACGTTATGTTTTATGGCTTGTGTGGAACAGCTCATTTCTGCAGCTAAAGAAAGGATTAGATTTGCAAATAAGCCCTAGACTGCATTTGCTCTATTTTATTAAGAAAATTAAAAAAATTATTATTTTAACAAAGAGATGGGCTCTTGCTATGTTGACCAAGCTGGTCTTGAGCTCTTGGTCTCAAGAGATCTTCCTGCCTCGGCTTCCCAAAGTGTTTGGGATTACAGGCGTGAGCCACCGCTTCTGGTCAGATCTTCTAATATTACTAAATTTAATTTGTCCCCAAGTTTGGAAGATAAAGGATGCTATTTCATAGGAGTCTTTGCGTTTTAAAAAAAGGTGTTATATTATTGAAAATTTCAAATATATAGAGAAAACAGTACAGTGGATCCGATGTATCATTACTTATTCATACATACCATACACAATTATAATTATCAATGCCTGGGAAATATTGTTTCAACTCTACCCTCTTCAATGTTATTTTGAACTAAATCTCAGACATCACACTGGAATACTTTGATATGTATGACTCAGAGATAAGATAACCACAATATTATTGTCACACTCACATCATTAATTCCTTAGCATTGACTATCCAGTGTTCCCAGATTTCTGATTATCAGGTAATTTTTAAATTATTTCATTTTCTTTCTTTCTCATCTGCTTTGCGATGGTAAGGTAAATTTTTCAATAGTTTGTTTTAATCGTAATCCAAATATAACCTAAACATTGTGATTTGTTGACATTTCTTCTACGTCTCTCATGATTCATGTGTTATTGTTGATAAAGAAACTGAGTCTTTTGTCCTGGAGAATTTCTCACAATTTTGATTTTGTTGTTCACGTGTGGTGGTTGTTTTACATGTTTTTCTGTCTCTTATAAATTGGGTGTTTATAGTTAGAGGCTTGGATAGATGGCATCTCTCTCTCTCTCTCTCTCTCTCTCTCTCTCTGTCTCTCTGTCATCTATTGTTTATAATCTATCTATTTAACCTATACTTGGTTCTCTTTTTATCATATTGTGATTCGCTAATTCTTTTTATTAACTGGAACACTTCTATAAAGAGACTTTGTTTGATCAACTACTTGACTGTCTTAGGTTCAGATGTTATAAGAGAGACAGGATAAGTGTTTGAGGCTTTCCTTGTATTTAATATGCTTTTTCTCAACAATATGCTGATTACCTAGTGATATGGTTTGACTGTGTCCCCAGTCAAATCTCATTTTGAATTGTAGCTTCCATAATTCCCATGTGTTGTGAGAGGGACTGGGTGGTAGATAATTGAATCACGGGGGCGGTTTCACCCATACTGTTCTTGTAGTAGTGAATAAGTCTCACGAGCTCTGATGGTTTTATAAGGGGAAATCCTTTTTGCTTGGTTCTCATTCTTCTCTTGCTTGCTGCCATGTAAGATGTGACTTGCTCCTCCTTGCCTTTTGCCATGATTGTGAGGTCTCCCCAGCCATGTGGAACTGTGAGTTTATTAAACTTCTTTTTCTTTATAAATTGCCCAGTCTCAGGTATGTCTTTATCAGCAGTGTGAGAACAGACTAATATACTTAGAATCTGCCAAAGGTGACCAATAAGGTTTTTGTTGTGGTATCATTATGAATTCATGGATTTAAGCATAATTGTGTTTCAACCCATTGTAGTTACTGTGCTATCTTTGCCCAATGGGGGTTTATTCAGCTTGACTTTTGGGTACTTTGGTCATGATCCCGGTACTCACTAAGAGCTTTGTTGCAGTTTGGTATGGCAAGACGTGCCAGGCTCATCTTGGACTTTTTTTTGGCCCAGCCCTGGAATCAGTCATTTCTTCTGGTTCCCTTGGTGAGAAATGATATTGCAAGGCCATAAACTGGGTGTATCCCAGACATTTTATGAAGAGAGGCTACTTTTCAGCTCCTGAGGATGAGGAGGAGAAAGGGACCAGGCACAATGAACCAACTTACAGATCTGCTGGGAAGATCAAGCAGCAGTGTGCCCTGTGCCCGGTGCACCGAAATTGTTCTACACTTCCTTTCTTTGTTCAGCCCAGCTGGTGCTGCTGAGACAGTACCTTCACAAGGACTTGAGGCATGCCACCCATCAGCTCTCCCAGAATGCTGGTTACTTGACATGGCAGAAAGATCAGGGGCATTGGGCCCACTCACACCTGAGTCTACTTTGTAGCTGGCCGCTTACTCGCCCTGTGCCATGGCCAAGTTATTCAAGTTTCCCAAGCCTCCATCTTTTAATCTATAAAATGGAGTTAACAACAACTACCTCAGACATTTCTTATGGCAATTAGCATAGATGATCTTTTCTAGTTTAATGAATTTAACCTGTAAAAATCCCAGCACAGGACTTGCACACAGTAAGTGTATTAGGCAGTTAATACAAATGATCACCATATACCCCAAAATAGCAAATTGGGGATGATCATTTAACCCTAATTAGTAATTAGCTAAACTATTCCCAGTTGAATCAAGCATCAAGCCAGTATGAAAATGAACAATAAGGAAGATGTGTGGAAAAGGAAGCCAGTGAGCTATTTGCTGGCCTGATGTTATCTATTAGATTAAGGTCTAAAACTTTTTCTGTCTTTAGATAAATTTTCTAGGGTAAGTCCCTTTCCACTTCCTATTTCCCAACAAACTACTGGCATACGTAATAATCCTTCAACTTATAAATTCAGGTCAGGGGTCTACTTTATAAGCATTAAATTAAAAAGGCCATACCCAGATAGAAGGGCACCAGAAATCACCAGGTGTCCTAGAGTCTCTGATGTAATGCTGCCTTTGTTTCTGTTTGGTTATCCGGGAAGTACCTGTTTTAACCCTCTGGCTTTACCTCTCTAGCATGGCCCAGAGACAGTGAGTCCTTGCTTTCCAAAGTTCTGTCCTTCAACCCTGTTTCTTGTATGCATAAAAGTCTCCACAAGTAAGACTAAAATTGTTGCCCATGTTACTCTCTCTATATAGAGTCAAGTCTGCCTTCAGCACTTGTACGCCTTTTTGGGTGGGGTGAGGGGACACATACTACAAAGGAGGAAATGAATCCAAATAGACGTATTCCTGTATGTCATATTGTTAATATACAGAGAATACATTCTGAGGTTCACTCTGATAGAATTAGTTCCTTCAGCTGCTGGGTCCCTGCAGTGCTATGTACACACATTTAGGCATACTTACCTTGTCAAAAGTTTTCTTTGGTTGACTAAGTGATGAGAACTGCTTTCTTCTCTTTTTTAAAATGTTAAGTGCCTAGGTTGGTGGCTGTTACATAAAAGTTTGAAGATACATCTTTAATGGTGGATCACTGAAGTCTGTTAAGATCGTTCAAAAATATTTTTTTCATTATAAGTAACATTCAAATTGTACAAAATTTAGAAAATAAAATAGTGTCAAAAAAGATGAATGATAATCTCATAATCTATACAATTCCTCTGAATGTTTTACTCTTTTTAAAATATATAATGAAATTTTAAATGCATAGTTTACACACTTTCTGTATTGTATTTTTTAACTAACATGATGTCATAAGCATTTCTTATGTCATTACATAGTTATTATAATCATATCTGAATAGTTGCACTATTTTGGACTTTAGATTGTTTTCCTTTTTTTCATGTAATTAATGGCACTGTAATAATATGTTAGTAGTATAATTTTTAATCAGTTTTGAATATTTCTTTATGAAAGGGTTATGTGGGATTGCTATATAAGAGGATATGCATAATCTTTCAGATTTTTATGAATATTATCTAACTACTCAAAAATTTTATGTCATTTTATAATTCATCACACATATATTTGAATGTGTTACATCATACTCCGATGAACTGTAGGTGTTTTTTGATGCTTTTCATAATAACAATAAAAAAATGGAATTGTGTTTGATTATTGTTAAGGGTAAGCATTTTTTCATATTTTGGTTACAGTTGTGTTTCTTCAGGTTAAAGAATAATGGATCTTGACTAAATCTTAGCAATCATCTGCTCCAGTGTCCTTCAGATGTTTCTTATAAACAGTCTGCATTTTTCAAATGCAGTTTTATATACCCCAATCTCTAAAACAGATACAAATACAAGTGCTCTTGATGGAGTGGGAGTGGAAGGTCCCATAAACCCCACTACTCAACTTTCCCTCAACCCCTGAGACTGCCCTAAGGAATACTAGCGCTCCAGGAAACAGAGTTTGAAAACCACCCATTTGCCTCTGCCATGATCTTACTCTTGGCAGATGTTCCTGCAGAATCCCTGCAGAGGTAATTTAGTGATGTGTGGAGCCACAGTCTGTGTGTGATCTCTGGAGGAGCAAAGTGAGGGCTGCCAAGAAGTACTGACTACAAAATCTCTTTGGGGTATAGAAAAGGAGTGGTGTGTATATGTGCGTGGGTGGCAGTGCTGGGAATATTTCTGTTGGGGAGATATAATCTCTGTGTAATAAATAGCCTTTCACATTTTTAAATAGTATACCCAATGCTCCGGACTAAACATCTTTCTTACAAAGAGGAAAAATAAGGGGCGAAATGAGTCATATTACAAAAGGACCATAGGGTCTCTTTAAGTGGCATCTTTTCAGGAGCTTGTTTGCAGATCATTAAATACTTAATAGAGGGAGAAAGAAATAATCGATGTGTTCCAGGACACTGGTAATTAAGTAGCAATCAGATATAAAACAAAGCAGATCTGAAGTTACTCTGATTTGTGTCTCATGTTGAAATTCTGCATTTTACCAGCCAGGGAGCAAAAGTATGATACCATGCAATTCACTATCCAAGTACTTGTCAATTAAAAGTTGTCTCTCCAGTTCATACACACCTGCTGGTGTTGCCTATGCAGTACATTTTCAATGTGCATATTGGCATAGTGGAGGTCTTGTTAAAAATGTTGATTCTCATTAAAAATCTCAGAGGTAGGACTCAGGTGTCTTCATTTCTTTTTTTTTTAAATTTTACTTTAAGTTCTAGGGTACATGTGCACAATGTGTAGGTTTGTTACATATGTATACATGTGCCATGTTGGTATGCTGCACCTATTAACTCGTCATTTACATTAGGTATATCTCCTAATGCTATCCCTCTCCACTCCACCCACCCCACGACAGGCCCCAGTGTGTGATGTTTCCCTTCCTGTGTCCAAGTGTTCTCATTGTTCGATTCCCACCTATGAGTGAGAACATGTGGTGTTTGGTTTTCTGTCCTTGCGATAGTTTGCTGAGAATGACGGTTCCCAGCTTCATCCATGACCCTTCAAAGGACATGAACTCATCCTTTTTTATGACTGCATAGTATCCCATGGTGTATATGTGCCATAGTTTCTTAATCCAGTCTATCATTGATGGACATTTGGGTTGGTTCCAAGTCTTTGCTATTGTGAATAGTGCCACAATAAACATATGTGTGCATGTGTCTTTATAGCAGCATGATTTGTAATCCTTTGGGTATATCCCAAGTAATGGGATGGCTGGGTCAAATGGTATTTCTAGTACTAGATCCTTGAGGAATCACCACACTGTCTTCCACAACGGTTGAACTAGTTTACAGTCCCACCAACAGTGTAAAAGTGTTCCTATTTCTCCACATCCTCTCCAGCACCTGTTGTTTCCTGACTTTTTAATGATCACCATTCTAACTGGTGTGAGATGGTATCTCATTGTGGTTTCGATTTGCATTTCTCTGATGGCCAGTGATGACGAGCATTTTTTCATGTGTCTGTTGGCTGCATAAATATCTTCTTTTGAGAAGTGTCTGTTCATATCCTTTGCCCACTTTTTGATGGGGTTGTTTTTTTTTTTCTTGAAAATTTGTATAAGTTCTTTTAGATTCTGGATATTAGCCCTTTGTCAGATGAATAGATTGCAAAAGTTTTCTCCCATTCTGTAGGTTGCCTGTTCACTCTGATGGTAGTTTCTTTTGCTGTGCAGAAGCTCTTCAGTTTAATTAGATCCCATTTATCTATTTTGGTTTTGTTGCCATTACTTTTGGTGTTTTGGTCATGAAGTCCTTGCCCATGCCTATGTCCTGAATGGTATTGCCTAGGTTTTCTTCTGGGATTTTTATGGTTTCAGGTCTAACATTTAAGTCTTAAATCTATCTTGAATTAATTCTTGTATAAGGTGTAAGGAAGGGATCCAGTTTCAGCTTTCTACATATGGCTAGCCAGTTTTCCCAGCATCATTTATTAAATATGGAATCCTTTCCCCATTTCTTGTTTTTGTCAGGTTTATCAAAGATCAGATGGGTGTAGACGTGTGGTATTATTTCTGAGGGCTCTGCTCTGTTCCATTGGTCTATATCTCTGTTTTGGTACCAGTACCATGCTGTTTTGGTTACTGTAGCCTTGTGGTATAGTTTGAAGTCAGGTAGCGTGATGCCTCCGGCTTTGTTTTTTTGGCTTAGGATTATCTTGGCAATGCGGGCTCTTTTTTGGTTTCATATGAGCTTTAAAGAAGTTTTTTCCAATTCTGTGAAGAAAGTCATTGGTAGCTTGATGGGGATGTCATTGAATCTATAAATTACCTTGGGCAGTATGGCCATTTTCATGATATTGATTCTTCCTATCTATGAGCATGGAATGTTCTTCTATTTGTTTGTGTCCTCTTTTATTTCGTTGAGCAGTGGTTTGTAGTTCTGGAAGAGGTGAGTTCCTAGGTATTTTATTCTCTTTGAAGGAATTGTGAATGGGAGCTCACTCATGATTTGGCTCTCTGTTTGTCTGTTATTGGTGTATAAGAATGCTTCTGATTTTTGCACATTGCTTTTGTATCCTGAGACTTTGCTGAAGTTGCTTATCAGCCTAAGGAGACTTTGGGCTGAGACGATGGGGTTTTCTAAATATACAATCATGTCACTTGCAAACAGGAACAATTTGACTTCCTCTTTTCCTAATTGAATACTCTTTATTTCTTTCTCCTGCCTGATTGCCCTGGCCAGAACTTCCAACACTATGTTGAATAGGAGTGGTGAGAGAGGGCATCCCTGTCTTGTGCCAGTTTTCAAAGGGAATGCTTCCAGTTTTTGCCCATTCAGTATGATATTGGCTGTGGGTTTGTCATAAATAGCTCTTATTATTTTGAGATACATTCCATCAATACCTAATTTATTGAGAGTTTTTAATACCCCACTGTCAACATTAGACATATCAATGAGACAGAAAGTTAAAAAGGATATCCAGGAATTGAACTCAGCTCTGCACCAAGTGGACCTAATAGACATCTACAGAACTCTCCACCCCAAATCAACAGAATATACATTCTTCTCAGCACCACATCGCACTTATTCCAAAATTGACCACATAGTTGGAAGTAAAGCACTCCTCAGCAAATGTAAAAGAACAGAAATTATAACAAACTGTCTCTCAGACCACAGTGCAATCAAACTAGAATTCAGGATTAAGAAACTCACTCAAAACCACTCAACTACATGGAAACTACAAAGAACAACCTGCTCCTGAATGACTGCTGGGTAAATAATGAAATGAAGGCAGAACTAAAGATGTTCTTTGAAACCAATGAGAACAAATATGCAACATACCAGAATCTCTGGGATACATTTAAAGCAGTGTGTAGAGGGAAGTTTATAAATGCCCACAAGAGAAAGCAGGAAAGATCTAAAATCGACACCCTAACATCACAATTAAAAGAACTAGAGAAGCAAGAGCAAACACATTCAAAAGCTAGCAGAAGGCAAGAAATAACTAAGATTAGAGAAGAACTGAAGGAGATAGAGACACAAAAAACCCTTCAAACAGTCAATGAATCCAGGAGCTGGTTTTTTGAAAAGTTCAACAAATATATAGACCGCTAGCAAGACTAATAAAGAAGAAAAGAGAGAAGAATCAAATATATGCAATAAAAAATGATAAAGGGGATATCACCACTGATCCCAGAGAAATATAAACTACCATCAGAGAATACTATAAACACCTCTATGCAAATAATCTAGAAAATCTAGAAGAAATGGATAAATTTCTGGACAAATACACCCTCCCAAGACTAAACCAGGAAAAGGTTGAATCCCTGAATAGACCAATAGCAGGCTCTGAAATTGAGGCAATAATTATAACCTACCAACCAAAAAAAGTCCAGGACCAGATGGATTCACAGCTGAATTCTACCAGAGGTACAAGGAGGAGCTGGTACCATTCCTTCTGAAACTATTCCAATCAACAGAAAAAGAGGGAATCCTCCTTAACTCATTTTATGAGGTCAGCATCATCCTGATACCAAAGCCTGGCAGAGACACAAGAAAAAAAGAGAATTTTAGACCAATATCCCTGATGACCATCGATGCAAAAATCCTCAATAAAATACTGGCAAACTGAATCCAGCAGTACATCAAAAAGCTTATCCAGCATGATCAAGTTGGCGTCATCCCTGGGATGCAAGGATAGTTCAACATAAGCAAATCAATAAATGTAATCCAGCATATAAACAGAACCAAAGACAAAAACCACATGATTATCTCAGTAGATGCAGAAAAGGCCTTTGACAAAATTCAACAGCCCTTCATGGGTGTCTTCATTTCTAACAAACTCTCAGGTGGTGCCAGTGGGGTTGGTTTCTGGACCACATTTTGTGTGGTGAGGGTCTGGGGATGATTTCGATAGCTTTGTAACATATTCAAAATTCCCTTCATCTTTTTACTCTTAGAACACTTGCTCACTTGAATTCACTCACTTGAATTAAATGCATACTAACTCATCAATAAACTAACAAAATGCACACAATCCCAGGAAGTTTTTCAGCTCCTTACAGTCATCTCATGCTCTCCTCCCAATTTCACTTTTTACTTGTTATCGCTTCATCTTGTGGGGTTCAATGCAAGCACACTCATGGAGCTAAAGAGCCACTTAGTAAGCAGATACAGAATACAGGGTAAGGTGCTAGGATTTCCTAGCCTCTGCACTATTGACATTTTGGACTGGATAATTTTTTGTTGTGAAGACTGGCCTGCCCATTGTAGGATGTTTAGCAGCATCCCTGACCTCTACCCAGTAAATGCCAATGTCATCTCTATCCCAACCCCACCTGATACCTGCTCACAACAATCAAAAATGTCTCCAGATATTGCCAGATGTGCCCTGGGAGGATGGGACATTTCCCCTGGTTGAGAATCACTGCTCTAGACTGTGCATGGCCTGGGGACCAAACACAAAATTTTCGAGTGAAGAAAGGAAGAAAGCAACATTTTTGTGTGTGTGTGTTTTTGTGTGTGTATGTGTGGTTTTTTTTTTTGCTAGTTCTCAACACTAACAAAATCAGGGACTAGGAACTGGAATCTCTGCTTCAGCCCAACGTTTCCACTTCTGTGATTGTAGAAGAAAGAGGAGAAGCAGCATAAGGACCACGGACCTCCTCCATCTTTGCTGCCACCTTCCCACTCATGTATGGGTGCACCTCATTTGTGGAGCCCACATCACTGGGCAGACCTTAGTTTCAAGGAGTTTAAGAACGTGGTGGTATCTTAGTCTGTTTTGTGTTCCTATAAAAGAATAACTGAGGTTGGTTAATTTATAAAGAAAAGAGGTTTATTTAGCTCACGGTTCTGTAGGCTGTACAGGAAGCATGGCGCTCGCATCTGTTCAACTTTTGGTGAGGGCTTTTGTGCTGTATAAAACATAGTGCAGAAGGTCAAAGGGGAAGCAGACACATGAGAAGAGAGACCATACCTGGGGAGGCATCCTGGCTTGAAAACAACCCACTTTTGTGAGAACTAATTTTTCCCTTAAGAACCAATCCAGTCCTGTGAAAGAAAGAACTCCCTACCATGAGAATGGCACCAAGTCATTCATGAGGGATCTGCCCCATGACCCAAACACCTCCCACTAGGCCTCACCCCACAACACAGCCACATTGAGAATCAAGTTTCAGCATTATTTTGTGGGGACAAACAAACCATATCCAAACCATAGCAGGGGTCAGCTTTTCACCTCTCTGTGAGGGGAGACCTATGAGAAGAGTCTGGGATGGATGTTGAGTGAGCCAGTCCATGGGTCCACCCTCTCCCATGCTTCAGACTTCCCAGACTTCCCAGGCTAAGCCTGGAGAAGTTGCCTTTGGCTAAGCAAAAAGGCTCAGTGCTCCAACAAAACTTTAGGATGATCATTTTCCTCTTTTTGAAAAAATAATTACACTTCAGTAATTAATAATACTAGAGAAATAATTAATACAGTAATTAATAGAGAAATATACAAGGCCTAAGCTAGAAACTTTTACCAGGCACATCTTATGGACAATTATTGAATATTACAAAATGGGCAGACAGTCTATCAAGAGAATGTTCTATCTTATGAAAGAGCAACAATATATGGTTGCTAATGCTTATATAATGTATGTGCCCGGGACTGTCTTAATGTCTTTTTCTATATTAACTTATTTAAATCTCACAGCAAATATCAAAATAATACTTTTCATAGATGAGAAAACTGAGACCCAGAGACTTTAAGTATCTTGCCCAAGGTCACCTAATTAGAAAATGGCAGGGCTGGGATTTCAATCCATGCAAATTTGATTGCAAAATCTGTGTTTCATAACTATGCTATAACTAACTATAAATAAATAGATAAATATTTGATTAGATGCCATCTTATAATCTATAAAGGTTCTGTGGCCCTAAGAGATAGGGTTAATATGAAAAAAAGTGCAAGAGTCTGTCAAGCTCAAGGTCTTTGCAGCTTTTGAAAAGACATTTAAATATTGTGTAAAGGAAAGGAATGAAAAAGCCCGGTTAAGTGATGTAACAGCATAAGTGAGGGTAGCAGTTTTTCATTGAGATTTTCATTCATTTTGGGGAAACTGTATTTTGCGGGACATAGGTTCTCTGTGATATCAGCCCCTTCATTATACTATGAAGTCCCTGTTATAGTCTGTCCATTCAGTTTGAAGTGGCCCATTTGTGTCACTGACAAGAATTCAGTTTGTATCAGACCTGATACTTTCAGCTGTTAAGAGCTTCTAGCTGTTAAGAAAGTATCCCTTACATTTTGGAGAGTGACTTACTGTATTTTAGTTAGTTAGCATCTTTTACCCAGAAAAAGATTTAGATTAACGTCAAAATCTGTAAGAGAATCAAAACATAATATTAATATTTTTGTAATAAGGCATCTGAATATGTTTATAAGATTTTGTCTATTAGAATGCTAGTCAAACTTATCAATAAATTAAAAATGTGTAATTGAGTAATTGATTGAAACTTGTAATTTCTAAGTTGAAATAGCTTTGTTTGTAAATATTAGATCATTTTAGAAAACTTGAAGTTCTTATTTATAAGTTTAATTTATTAAATGTACAGTGTAATTTTTACATATTTAGGAAAAGTTTGTTCAATTAGACAGTTGTAGTATTTAGAAGGAAATAAATTATTTGAAATTTATAAATGTTGTTTTATATATTTGAAGTTTTAAAATTAATTTTGTAAGTAGGATCAACTATGAATCAAAGTCTCCTTAAAAGTGATTGTTAAAACTTTTTAGACTGACACGTATAGTTATATATATAGATTGAATTTAAAAGCTTACAGAAGAAATAAATGTTTTGAATTTTTAACTTTCAAAAGGCTGAGACGAGAAGAATTTGTAATTCTAATAAGTTGAAAATCATTTTTTAAATACCAAAGTAAACCCTTGAATAATTCTTTCTCTGTCCAGGCATTCTCCTTGAAGACATAAACAAAAACACCTCCCCAGCCCACCTACACCTGCAAAGCCTCAAATGCAAAGTCATCGAAGAAACAGCAAAAAGCTTCTCAGGGCCACCAATAGGAAAGCAGATGAATTTAGGAAAGAACAGAGACAACCTATGTCCGTTCTCTAAATTAGGACTCTAAGCTTTACAGTGTTGAGAGAAAAACAATCAAATGGAATATTTTGATCAGTAATAGATTTCAACACTTTTGTACTTCATACACTGCTCTCTTTCTTTAGAAACATTTGGAAGAGTTTTACCATGCAAAGATCAAAACAGCAAAGCAACTCTTCATAGCAATTACCAAGTCAATGTATTTCACAATAGTCCCTTTAGTGCGGGTTGTAAATGCGTCTCAGCGTATTTCCTGATTTACTTACACAAAGGAGGGCCCTCAACTTTGAAAACTTCAGTCTTGAGGGCTAAATCGAGGTAGTGCTTATGAAAAATTAGAACAAAACTTTTTCATTCACATTAGAATGTAATTGCTATTTTACTATAATTGATTCATATCTATTTTGTAGATTCTGGAAACTTCTAACTGCACAACTGTTTTTTTTTTAATTAGCAAAATAAACAAATGCATTCAATGGAAAAACTATACAATACAATGAAAATACTGATATATGAGTGTTTCTTTAGTTATAAACATTAATGTAGTTGTGGAATTATATATACCATCCCATGCCAATTTTGTTCTTGAAATTGTGAAAAATCATACTTTATTTACTGTGCATTTTGGTTTCTTTTTTCTTTGTTTTTTAACTGAGACGGAGTCTTTTTCTGTCGCCCAGGCTGGAGTGTAGTGGCACAATCTTGGCTCACTGCAAACTCCACCTCCCAGGTTCAAGCAATTCTCCAGCTTCAGCCTCCCAAGTAGCCGGGACTACAGGCACGGTGGTGCCCAGCTAATTTTTGTATTTTTAGTAGAGACAGGGTTTCACCATGTTGGCCTGGCTAGTCTCGAACCCCGGACCTCAAGTGATCCTCCCATCTCAGTCTCCTAAAGTGCTGGGATTATAGGGATGAGCCACTGTGTTCCGCCTGGTTTCTTTTCTAGAATCGTGGCTGGCTCTTCGTCCTGCCCTAATGAGGGGTGGGGGCAGCTTGTGCATCTTGTGAGCAATGCTGCTTCGCTACTGGCCCCCTCTGGCCTTCAAAATCTTCATCACTAAAGGGAGGGTTGAAGGATTACCTTGGAAGAATGTGTTGATACTCACAGGATACTGTTCTGGAGTTTATTATTCAGAATTAGTCTTGTTTGTGGTGAAAACAGTAGAAAAATAATAATGACTCCATTCATGGCTATTTGAGCAGTCCCTATTAGGGCACTTAGGTGGTTCTACTTCCTAGAGCAAAGCTCCGTAACCCTGGATAAGGTACCAAACCTTAGTTTTCTATCTGTAAGTTGAGAGATTCGTCTCTTCCTCACAGGATTGTGAGAGGATTCTGTGATAGGGAAATGGGCCCAGTATCTGACCCATGGCACAGCACTCAGTATGTGGCAATGAAGAGCCATCAGTGCTCATTAATAACCCCAAACCACATCCTGGCTTAGCCACACCGTGAGCTGATCCAAGCCTCCTGTTAGCAATTTCAAGGCTCTTCATTCTAGAAGTCATCTCCCACTTGGTACTGTCATACCTCCCCCAACTTCTCTTTAGATGTGTTGCCCAATGTCTTAGGGTTCCTTCCTTCCCTTGCTCCTCCTGCCTCCAACAAAATCTGTTTTTGAGAGAGTATCTAATAACCTCTTGGTCTAAGTCATTATTTCTTTTTATCTCATTTTTCCAGGTTTGTTGAGGTATAATTGACTAATAAAAGTTGTATATATTTAAGGTACACACAGCCTTATGCTTTGATATACATTGTGGAATGATCACTTTAATCAAGTTAATTAACATATCTGTTGCCTCATGTAGTTGCATGTGTGTGTGTGAACACCAAAGACCAACTTCTTAGCAAATTTTAAGGATTCATACAGATTTGGAAACTCTAGTCGCCATGTTATAAGTAAGATCTTAGAATTTATTCATCTTACAAAACCGAAACCTTGTACTCCTTGACTAACATGTCCCTTTAAAAGGGTCACATGGCTTTAGACCAAAAAAGTAGAGCTTAAATTCTATATTTCAGGCTATCGGAAGAGGGTAGCAGAGGCATCTGAGGGTTGAAACACTTGTTTGAACTCTGGTAATTATATTTTTCAATATTCACCTTCTCCACCTACTTGTAAAACGGCCTCACTAGGCTGAGTGATTTCTGGCACCCTCTTTCCCCCAAAATCTGTTTCAGAGGTTAGAGTGACCTCTTAAGGAATGAGTTATTCAGGAATTTCAAATCTGTCAGAAGGCATAATTCAAAAATCTTTGGGCATGAGTGGGGTGTGGAGTACTTACCAAATAAAATCCTAGTTTTAAAGTTGAGCACACAAACTTTAAAACTTTGGAAAGTAAAATGTGCTTGACTTTGTGGGTGTGTGGTGTGAACATGTGTGGATAAGCATGTGTGACTGTGTGCATGTGAGTGGTAAGAATCAGTGTATGGGGTCTGTGGTTGCATGTGCATGTGTGTACAAACATGTATGGGTGATGAGTATGAGTGTGTGTGATGTGTGGTGTGTGTGGTATATATATGTGGGTGACTGTGTGTGTATTGTGTGTATGTAGTATGCATGATTGCATGTATGTTGTGTGTATGTGGTGTGTGTGACTGCATGTGTGTGTGTGGCACATTGTGACCTCTGCTGAAACAGCAGTTCAGGTGATAGAAGCCTCCTGTTCAACCACAAAACAGAGTGTTTTCCTCCAAATTCCCCGGACATTGTGGAGCCCTGAGCCAGGATTACTATCTCTACCGTGGAGAGGGAGTTTATTCCAAATAAACATTGTCTGTAAAGTTGACAGATTCCTGGGATGAACTTTAGCTTGAGTTTCTATTTACTATAAGTTCCTAAGAAAACTTTGAGAGTATAATTTGTGCTCAAATGCTTCAGTCAGAGTGAACTGTAGGATGGAGGAGAGAACTTGAGTGTTTAATCTGTGCAGATGCTGTTTCATTTTTTTTTTTTTTTTTTGTTTTTTGAGACGGAATCTCGCTCTGTCGCCCAGGCTGGAGTGCAAGACTATTTTTGAGAAGTGGCTCTGGCTGTGTCAGTAGCATTTCCTTCCCCGGCCAAAGGCCACTTGCTCCTTTTTCCTTTGGTATCCTTTCTGAGCCATGGCCTGTCATTCCAGGTATTGCTAATTCAGCACATACATGCCATGATCCCATGTCCTTCGGCTGCGCCCTGCCAGGTGGAGTATGTTGCACTGTTTAACGCTAAGAAAAAGGGGAGCTCTGGAGCCAGCAGAGGGAGCTTTCTGTCTGAATTGGAACTGCCTTCAAACTTGCAGCACAGATTCACACTCTTTTTAAAACTTTAGAAGGAACTGTCAGGCAGCCTGGCTTTGTGCATAAAGTAGCATGGATAACTCCATATCGGAGTCATCTATTCAATGCTTCTTGTGAGTGCCTTCCATGTGTTAGTTTGCCACTGAGGGAGACTACCTGCAACTCTCCTGCACGTTGATTTCAGGTTAACCTTTTCCCTCTCCACGGTGGAGATAGTGATCCTGGCTCAGGGCTCCACGATGTCCAAGGAATTTGGAGGAAAACAATCTGCTTTGTGGTTGAACAGGAGGCTTCTATCACCTGAACTGCTGTTTCAGCAGAGGTTGAAACTTACCCCCAACCCCCCGCCACATGCAGTCATACACACCACATACACACACCATACATGCAGTCATACATACTACATACACACAATACACACACAGTCACACACACACAAATATATATATATATATACACACACACACCACACACACCACACATCACACACACTCACACTCACCACCCACACTAAATCTTGTGTCATTGCCCTGGCCTCAGCATAAAACCATAGTGTGAGTCTGGACTCTACATGAACTTTCTTGTTCTTTGTTCCTTCATTTATAAAATGAGGCCACTACAACCATGTGGTAGAATAAACAATGACCTCAGCAATATAATATAACTTAGTGCTAAAGCCAAAACCAGGATCAGAGAATAACAGCATCTCAAAGCTGGAGAGACCGGGGTAGCGGAGCACTTGATCCAAGCCCCCGTCTGAGGAGGCAGAAAGCTTCCAGGACGGGAGGGTGTTTTCATATGGCAAGAGTCCCAGGACTTATGACTATAGCCTCTTGTCCAATGTATTGGGTTTCTGCAGCCTTGTGTGTGTGACTTTGAAGAGCCACATGTTTTAACTCCAGGGAAATGAAAAGTGAGCTATCTGATGTGGCTTATGCATGAACCCACATCCTTCCATGAAACAATACCATTCCAAATAGAAGCAGCAATGGTCAGCCTCATTCGGTTTCTATTTCGTCTATAGAATTCGTGTTTTGTGTGATCATTCATTCAGCAAATCTTTTTTGAGCTCTTCTTGTGTGTCAATTACTGTGTTGCCTAGTGCGGCTGTAGCCACACTGCAAGCCCTGCCTCTGACAGTTTATGAAGAGTGCTATGCCGAATGCGGCTAGTTTGGCCATCTTCTATGTTCACCTCCTTCCATTTCCTGGCTCTAGTGTTCTGAATCTCCACACTGCACTTTGATGCCTACAGAGTCACTGTTTCATTTGTTTTCGGTGGTACCAGACATGCAATTTACCAAATATTCCCAGCTTCCTGCCTTGCAGGCCCGTGGGAAGTTTGCATTTCCTGGCCCACTAGGGTGGAGTAGAAACACGTGACTAGTTCCGGCCAGGACCTGTGAGTGTGATGTGTTTCACTTCTAGGTCAGAGCATCTCTACCTGGTTCCATATCCCTCAGACAAGGAGCTCCAGAGAAGGGCTGGTGCTGCTCCCCAGTCTGGCTCCCTAAGGAACTGTAGAAACAGAGCCTTTTGCTGACTGCCAAAAGCCATGTGCCAGGTATGAGAAATCAACCACTGGGCTGTTTTTTTGTTTGTTTTACAAGGAGTCTATCCCAACTCATTACCTTCATATAGAACATAGCAATTGGGTTCCTGCTTTATTTGGGCTAATCGCTAGCATGTATTCATTTATTGATTGATTCATTCATTCAACAAATAGGCCTCCAGTTCCTCCTGTGTGTCAGGAACAGTTCTGGGGATTCACCTGTGAACACAGAGTGAACCATCTTCCCCAAGTCAAGCTGATCTTCCAATGGAGAAGAAAGGGAGTGATCACACTTAATGGGAAAAACAAGCTGGAAATAAAACCAAAAACACGAATCCAGGTGGGCTTTGTCATTGCTGAGACTACTGATAAATCCCAACTAAAGTGCAGGAGACTTACAGACACCAGAAACCCGAAGCTGGCATCCACCTGGATAATGCTGGAAGGAAACATAAAAGGCTAGAGAAGGCCCAGACCATATGAACTTGTTACGGACCACTGATGATGCTTCAAGATTGCTGTTCAGGTGAAGGAAACGCCATGACCACCCCAAATCAATCACAGAGAATTCCGTGACTGAGGAAATGCTCTCCATTCTTTGCCTCCTCCAACACCTGTTCTCACTCAGCTCAATCTAGCCTCTTCTTTGGCCACATGAGTAGGGTCAGGAGTTAGCAGGAAATAGAAAGATGGGAGTAGGAGAGAATGTCTGTGAGAAAGGTAGAATGGTCCCCTTCCCCTTATCCCTCCAGGCACAAAGGGGAGACTTAAGCTCATGGATAGTGAGAATAATTTAGCAGCATCTTCAAGCTGAATCCCAGTACTCTGCTTTCTAGTTTATGTGGTCTTGGGCAAGCCACTTGCCCTCTAGGTAACTCGATTTATTCCTCCAAAATGGCAATGATACCTGTCTTACGGCATTGCTGTGAAGGGGAAGGCAAGCTGAAGAGTACCACATAAGAAGGACTCACTGGCAGCCATTATTTTATGAAGGTAGAATGTTTTTCTCCAAGTGCGTTAGCATCTGTTGTCCACTTGCTTTTTAAAAAACTATTGTAGAGACGGGATCTCACTATGTTGCCCAAGCTTGTCTCAAACTCTTGGGCTCAAGCTATTCTCCAGCCTTGGCCTCCTAAAGTGTTGAGATTACAGGCATGAGCCACCATGCCTGGGAGTTGTCTACCTTCCTACAACACTCCTGAAGAGGATGGCTAGAGAGGAACTCATGTTGTTGTAATCCCCCCAATGAGAAAGATGCACACTGGTCTACAAAATGTTACCTCTTTGTTGTTAGGCCACTATGGTTACTTCTTGAGAAATCTGCTTTCTACTGAACATCAATTTATATTTCAAATAAATGAACATCTATAAGAATACATGTCTGATTGAATATGAACAGGTGAGTTTTTAAGTACCTGGATCACGGGGATTCTAAATGCTAAATTCTGGGTGTATTTGGAACTCATGAATTAAGAAATCCTTCCAGTGGTGTTTATTAGTTGATATTTTAGGAAGCTAAACATTGAGTAGAAGTATTTAGAAATATTCCATCTGTGCTTGTGAAATCCTAAGGACTGACCTAAGCCTGGAAATTGTGAACTTTTGAATGTTCATCTGCGCTGACTTCTGCTAGGTCTGTGAGCTTCCCTTACTCAATAACCCAGACTAGCTCTTAACTTATTCTGCATGAGAGATACTCTGGAATTCAAATCCTTAAGCAAGCATCCATTTGATTAGAGTTTATGGTAGTTTTATGCATGAAAAAATCCCTGACCATTTACTATTTCTTTTAGGGAGTTGGTTAAAGAATGATGGCAACCTTGGAATATTATGCTATAGAAGAACTACAGCTTTCTAGAAAATGCTTTCCTGTTTTACATATACCATAACCCCATATGTGGGTGTTGGCATTTGGTGTTTTAGATGATGAATAAATAAAACATACTAAATCAAGTCAGTGCTCATTTCCATCACTGTAATGGAGTGTTGGGCATTATTGTGATAAAATCCTTAAAATAACTGAGTAAAAAACAAAAAAGTCTTCCAACCACAGCCAGTTAACTTCCCTATATAAAAAATGTAGGTTCTTTTTTTTATTAGGCTACAAAACTATTTCAAGCAAATGGAAAGCAAATGTGCACCAAAAAAGAGCCCATGTGTATTTTCAAACTCTTGTACCTCAATGGTTCATGCCTTTGGGCTCTACAGCAAAGAGCAGCCAAGTCTCCCTCCTCCCTTTGTGCCTTTAGGAGGGAATAAAATACATACCTTTTGAGAACATGTTTGTGTGATTGTATTAAGCAAATGATATATTAAAATAGTCCCAAATGTTTTGAACAGAACCATTTTAATATTGGATTAAAAGCTACCAAAATAGTAAATACATGATTGTTAAACTCCAAATACTCTACTTATTGGAAGAGAGCATTTTAAAAAAAATAGAGAGGTTAATCTTATTTTTAAGAGTCCTGAGACATGGACTTCTCTGATTTCTTGATGTCTGATGAGCAAGGACCTGTGAGTCTCTTAATCACTAATGCCAATGGAATTTAATGCTCTAAAATTAAAATTTCCCTTTTAAGTCAATAGGTACTCCTTTTATACCAAGAGGGTCTGAGGGGTAAGAAATGTATGAGAATATGACCAGGACAGACAATAATCAGGGAAAAGGAGTAGATCCCACATAGGCACACACCCATCAAAGTCCACACTCACATATACATATCCACATGCACAGACACTCAACTTGTAAGGCTTAAGTTCATATCATGTCCAACATCAGAGAGGTCTAAATTTTTATTTTCAAGCCAGTGCCGAGGGATGGGCATCTCCAGGGAGCTGAGGATTAGCACCAGGCAGCCCTGCTAACCATGTCTACATCCCTACAGGCACAGAACAAGCCAAAGCCTTTGCTGTATGTTGGCAGTGCACTTTTATGAATGTAATTTCTATTGCTGTTTTTAGCCTTTTCACATCGCGTAACGTGAGGCCTTATACTTGTTACAAAATGTACTTTCAAAATTGAGAAAAATGGTATTCAATGGTCAATGTTTTGAAGAAAGTTTCTTGAATTTCCTTGTGTATTACTCCTTGAGTCCTTCCTGCTCTCGGGATTCATATAATGCTATGTTCTTGGCAAGCTGGGCTGCTGTGGCAAACACGGTGTAATCAATAAAGGAAAAATTAAATGCCCTATTATGGGCAAAGCAGGTCTGGCCATAATCCAACGTGAGCCTTTCCTGTCCTCTATATTTATTAGACTTCACATTGCCCTTGTTCACATTCGCCTTAATAATAAAGCTAAAAGAAGTGCCAAAGAATAGATTTGTTGAATACTTGACGCCTCTTTTTCTCACCATTAAAGCATCAGCTCTGATTAGGAGAAGCACTATATCCAGTGGGAACCAGAGCCGGTTGTGGCATTTGGTGGGGGATTTCAAATGCACAGATGTGATCTTTGGACAATGGAAAATCAAATGAGCTGAAGTTGGACGAAACCAGATGTAGAGGCTCCAAGCTCAACCAAATGCATTGTAAAGAGGCAGTTGTGCTGCTGGGGTAAAGTGATCCAAAAGTTAAACATTTGATGGTGAGTTAAATAAGACTTGCCCAGCCCACACAATGCATCATCTTGAGGTTCACAACTCTATTTCCCCAAGATGAAGAAATCGTCTCAGCACAAGTGTTTTAATGGGATGTAAAGAGGATGATCATCTCTCAGAGCCTTGGAGATGCAGCATCTGAATGGGCTCAGGTTTTGGAGGGTGCTCATGCCAAAGGCTCACACACTCTCCACTTGTCATTTCCCTTAGAGATGCAATTTGAGGGAAAAGATTCATCCTAACCTCCGACTTTTAAACCAGAAAGACAATGTTTTCCTAGTGAAGTCCAAACCCTCTTGTTGGTATGAATGTTCCGGGGAACCAACTTTGCTTTAAGGGGATCACTTGTTAAGCCTAGGATTGGAACAAACATTTTTAGGAATCTGTCAGTCAGTGCCTTCTGAACTGCTCCCTGCTCCATTGTAGGATACAGCTCTCTCGAGAACCAACTCTGAGGCTCCGGCACAAATTATCTTACTTGACTTGAACTGTAAAACCATTGGCACCACCTTACCTTTTCTATCATAATGCCTAAGAATAAAACCCCACGATCCTTCTGTTTGTTCCTCCTGCATGTGTCTTTTTTAGTTCAACTTCCTTTCATGATATGTTAAAAATCCCATTGACGGTGGGTGCCAAAAGCATTTAATTCCACCTGTGGAGTATGAATTCAAGGTAGCTTCTGCTCACGGGTGGCTCCTTCCCCTCCAGAACAGCCTTATCCCTGAGTTGGTGTCCACCATGATCCTGGAAATCAATCACTCTTTGGATCTGCAGCCCAAGGAAAGTGAATACATGCTTGGGTAATTGAAGGGAGGGCAATTATGAATAAATCACAATATAACTCTCTCTTGAAACTGATGTATTAATTTTAATTTGTAATCTAAGATGTTCAGAAGGAGGAGGCTTTGGGATTCTTCAAGAAGAGGTCTCTGCTAGAGAAGAATGAAAAGGTTAAAGCTGAAGGGGCTTAGTGAATGTGGGATTGAATTCCTATTCATCAGGAAGCTCAGAGGGGTGGGGG
Organism: Theropithecus gelada; assembly: GCF_003255815.1. NCBI lineage: Eukaryota > Metazoa > Chordata > Mammalia > Primates > Cercopithecidae > Theropithecus > Theropithecus gelada. The sequence continues at coordinate 70,115,368 of NC_037670.1, forward strand.
CAAGGAGTGAGAACAGTGTTCCTGTGAACACTCAGGGAAATAAAAATCACAAGTGAGTTGAACAAGTCAACAGAATGTGAGGAATGAAAGTAAGGTGGGCTTTTCCCTTTGTTTATTTCTGATCTGGGAAAGGAGCTGATCCACGACAAAGGGGCAAGGGAAAAGGTACTTTAAGACCTTGTTTAAGTTCAGCCATTTGTTGACCAAGATGATCAGTAACAGAAAGACATTCACATGCGTTATAACTGTATGCTTCAGAGAAGGCCCTGAACTAGCTTAGTGTTAAAAATTAAGGTAATGCAAACATATTGTTTAATAGAAGTGCATGGAGGAATTTATGACGGAAAGGACCTGCCTTCTTTCCCACCTTTCTCCTTCCCAAGGACTGTCTTCAGAGACAACCACTTTTGATCCTCATTATTTGGGAACAGCTCATATTTCTAAATAATATGATTTTATACTGATAATTAGACTGATAAAATGAACTTATACTGATCTTTCTTATCAGCTTTTGACATTGTGTAATTGCTTTCCAGTTTCTTGTGTGTAGATGAGATTTTAGCTTTCTCACACCTCTTCTCTCCCAATGTGTCTTTGTTTGTTTATCCTTTAGTATGCATTTTGTTAATTTTCTTTAAAGTTTTTATTTTGAGGTAATTATAGATTTACATGCAATTATAACAAATAATGCAGAAAGAGTTCATGTACGCTTTACTCAGCATTCCCCATCTTGCACAGGTAGTAGTCCAGTATCATCACCAAGATATCAATATTGATATAGTCAAGACACAGAACACTACATTGCCACAAAGATCCCTTGTCTTGCCCTTTCGTAGCTACTCTGCTTCCTTCTCATCCTCAGCCTCTTTTTAACCCTGGCAATCACTACTCTATTCTCCATTTTTATACTTTTGTCATTTCAATAATAATATTAGCATTATGATTTGAGACAAGGTCTTGCTGGAGACCAGTTGCACAGGCTGGATTGCAGTGGCACAATCCTGGGCTCAAGAGATCCTCCACTTCAGCCCCCTGAGTAGTTGGGACTACAGGTGCATGCTTCCACACCTGGCTAGTTTTTCTATTTTTTTGTGGAGACAAGGTCTCACTTTATTGCCTAGGCTGGTCTTGAACTATTGGCCTCAAGTGACCTTCTGGCATCAGCCTCCAAAGTGCTGGGATTACAAGCATAAGCCACGGTGCCTGGCCTAATAATATTATATAAATTAAGTTATACAGCATGGAAACTTTTGGAATTGCTTGTTTTCATTCAGCACAGTTTGCTGGAGATTGATTCAGACTTTTGCACATTATCAATAGTTTGCTACTTTTGTTGCTGAGTAGTATTCCAAGGTATGGCTTTACCACAGTGTGTTTATCAATTTACCCATTGGAAGACATCTGGATAGTTTTCAGTTTTTGGCAATTAGGAATAATGCTGCTATAAACATTCATGCATAGGTTTTTGTGTGAATCTAAGTTTTCATCTCTCTGGGATAAATTAAAGGAGTACAATTGCTGTTTTATATGGCAGTTGCATGTTTAGGTTTTTACGGAACTGCTCAACTGTTTTCCAGGGTGGCTGTACCATTTTACATTACTGTCAGCAATATTTGAGTGATCTTGTTTCTCCACATCCTCACTAGCATTAATTTTGTATTTGTGGCTGGGTGCGGTGGCTCACGCCTGTAATCCCAGCACTTTGGGAGGCCGAGGCAGGCGGATCAGGAGGTCAGGAGATCGAGACCATCCTGGCTAACACGGTGAAACCCCGTCTCTACTAAAAAATACAACAAAATTAGCTGGACGTGGTGGCGGGTGCCTGTAGTCCCAACTACTCGGGAGGCTGAGGCAGGAGAATGGCGTGAACCCAGGAGGTGGAGCTTGCAGTGAGCCTAGATCGTGCCACTGCACTCCAGCCTAGGCAACAGAGAGAGACTCTGTTTCAAAAAAAAAAAAAACAAAAAAAAAACCCAAAGATTGTATTCGTGTTGTGGTGTCTGGCTTATTTCACTTAGCATAGTGTCCTCCAAGGTCATCTGTGTTGTTGGAAAATGTGTTTCAGCTTTCTTTTAAAGGCATGTATATGTGTATATATATGTAGAGAGACCGAGAGAGAGAGATAGGGTCTCACTCTGTTGCTCAGGCTGTAGTGCAGTGGTGCAATCATGGCTCACTGTAGGCTTGACCTACCAGGCTCAAATGATTCACCTCAGCCTCCCAAGTAGCTGGGGCTACAGGCATGTGGCACGACACTGGGCTAATTTTTGTATTTTTAGTAGAGATGGGGTTTTGCCATGTTTTTCAGGCTGGTCTTGAACTTCTGGACTCATGTGATCCACCCACCTCAGCCTCCCAAAGTGCTGGGATTACAGGCATGAGACACCATGCCCAGTCTTGAATCATATTTTATTGGATTTATATATCATGTTTTCTTTATTGGTCATCTATCAATGGAAATTTAGTCTGATTTCATATCTTGGCTATTGTGTAGAATGCAAAAATGAGCAATGGCAGTGTAGATATCTCTTTGAGGTACTGATTTCATTTCCTTTGAATGAGATTGATGGGTTCTTTGTGAGGGAACTCCATTTTGTTTTCTATAATGTCTGCCGGCACCAGTTTACATTCCCACAAACGGTATACAAGTTTCCTTTTCTCCACATCCTCCCCAACACTTCTTTCTGATAGTAGCCATTCAAATGGGTGTAAGGTGTTATGTCATTGTGCTTTTGATTTGCATTGCCTGATGATTAGGGAAGTTAAGTTGATCATTTGTATGTCTTCTTTTGAGTAATATTCATTCAGGACTTTTATCCCTGATTAAATTGGGTTATTTATTTTTGCTGTTGACTTGCATGAATTCCTTATATATTATGAATACTAACCTATTATCGGACATATGGTTTGCAAATATTTTCTCCCATTACATAGGTTGCCTTATTTCCAAAAGATTATTTCCTTTGCCAGGCAGAAGCTTTTTAGTTTGATGCCATTTCATTAGCCTATTTTTGATTTTGTTCCCTGCACTGTTTGTGTTATATCCAAAAAATTATTGCCAAGACCATTGTCAAAAAGCTTTTCCCCTATGATTTCTTCTAGTAGTTTTATGTCTTACATGTTAGACCTACTGACCTAATTTGTCTTTAGAGACATTTACGGCCTTATTTTACACTTATATTTTATCTAATATAAGCGTAGCTACTCTTGCTTTCTTTTGGTTATTTATGTCTTACATGTTAGACATAAAACTAAGATGTTTAAATCCATTTAATTAATTAAGTCTTTCATCCATTTTGAGGTGATATTTCTGTATGGTGTGAGATAATGATCTAATTTTATTCTCCTGCACGTGCATATCATATTTTCCCAGCATTATTTATTGAAGAGATCCCCACTTTGTGTTCTTGGCACCCTTGTCAAAGATGTATGGATTTATTTCTGGCCTTTCAATTCCATTCTCTGTTGATATGTCTATTTTTATGCCAGTACCATACAGTTTTAATTACTGTAGCTTTTAAATATGTTTTAAATTACGGAGTTTTATGCTTCCAGCTTTATTTTTCTTATGCAAGTTTGCTTTGGCTATTCTGGGTCTTTTGGGGTTCCATATGGATTTTAGGATTGTTTTTCTATTTCTGTAAAGAATGCCATTGAGATTTTGATAGGCATTGTATTGAATCTGTAGATTTCTTTGAATAGTATGGACATTTAAAATTCTTTAATTCTTCTGTTCCATGAATATGAAATGTCCTTCCATATATCTGTGTTTTTTTAAAAGTTCTTTCATCAGTGTTTTATAATTTTCAGTGTATAAGTCTTTCAAATTTTTGTTGTTTATTCTTATATATTTTCTTCTTCTTGTTGTTACTGTGAATAGGATTGTTTTCCTAATTCATTTTTGGATAGTTTATTGTTTGTGTATAGAAAAGCATTTGATTTTTGTATGTTAATTGTGTATCTGATTTTACTGAATTTATTTATCAGCTCTAGTATTCTTTAAATTGAGTATTTAGGGTTTTCTATATATGTAATCTGAAAATGAAGATAATTTTACATCTTTTCAGCTTTGGATGCCTTTTCTTTTTTTTTCTAATTGTTCAGGCTGAGACTCCCAGTACTATGTTGAAACAAAGTAGTAAAAGTGAATATTCTTACCTTTTACCAGATTTTAGAGAAAATAATTTTAGTTTCCTCCCATTGATTATGATGCTAGCTGTGGCTTTTCATATCACCTTTATTGTGTTGAAATAAGTTCCTTCTATACCTATTTTGTTGAGAGTTTTATGTATAAATGTATCTTATATTTCATCAAATGTGATTTCTGGGTCTATTGAGATAAGTATACTTTTTTTTTCATTTTGTTACTGTATTGTATCATATTGATTGATTCGCATAAGTTAAACCATTCTTGTATCCCAGGGATAAATTCCACTTAGTTATGATATGTGATACTTTTAATTGCTGCTTAATTTGGTTTGCTAGTATTTTATTGATAATTTTTTGTATCTATGTTTGTTTAAGATATTGGCCTGTTGTTTTTCTTTTCTCTAATGTCTTTGGTTTTGGTGTCAGGGTAATGCTAATCTCATTGGATCCGTTTGGAAGTGTCTCTCATCTATTTTTTGGAAGAGTTTGAGAAGTATTGTTATTAATTCTTCTTTGAATGTTTGTTAGAATTAATCCATGAAGCCATCACATCCTGGACTTTTCTTTGTTGGAAGGTTTTTGGTTACTGATTCAATTTCCTTACTTGTTATTGGTTTGTTCAGGCGTTCTGCTTCTTCTTGATTAAGTTTGGGTAGATCATATGTGTCTAGGAATTTATTCATTTCTTTAAGTTATACAGTTTGTTGGGCATAGAATTGTTCATAATAGTTCCTTATGATCCTTTCTATTTCTGAGACATCCATTGAAATGTTTCCTGATTTTGAGTCTTCTGTGTTTTGTTAGGCTAAGTAAGTGTTTGATTAATTTTATCTTTCAAAAAACCTAATTCTTATTCATTGATTTTTTTCTTTTTTCTTTTTTTTTTTAAAGTTTCTCATTTGATTTATTTTTACTCTTTTGCTAACTTTGGGTTTAGTTAGTTCTTTTTCTAATTCCTTTGTACGGTGTTAGGTTATGGAGGGGTAAAGAGCTTTCTTCTTTTTAAATATAAGTATTTATTGCTATAAACTTGCCTTTTAGTGCTACTTTTGTGCCATCTTTAGGATTTAGCATGTTGTGTTTTCATTTTCATTTGTCTAAAAATACTGTTAAATTTTTCTTTTGCTTTCTCTTTTGCCTAATGGGATGTTCAACAGAGTGTTGTTTAGTTTCTACATATATGTGAATTTTTTTGCTGTTATTGATTTCTGGTTTTATTTCATTGTGTTCAGAAAAGGTACATCAAATAATCTTGATTTTTCTTAAGTGGAAGATTTTTGTGTGTGTGACCTGATAGGTGACCTATTCTGAGGAATATTGTGTGTGCACTTGAAAAGAATGTAAGTATACTTTGGCTCTTAGGTTGAAATGAGGCTATTAGGCTATTTGAAAGACCTGCACAAGTCTTTGAAATGAGGCTATTAGGCTCGCCTGTAGTCCCAGCTACTCGGGAGGCTGAGGCAGGAGAATGGCGTGAACCCGGGAGGCGGAGCTTGCAGTGAGCCAAGATTGCGCCACTGCACTCCAGCCTGGGCGACAGAGCAACACTCCGTCTCAAAAAAAAAAAAAAAAAAAAGAAATGAGGCTAAAGGCTATTAGGCCCGTTTGGTCTATTGTGTTGCCCAGGTACCTGCTTATTGATTTCCTGTTTGGTTGTTCTATCCATTATTGTAATTGGGCACTGAAGTTTCCTACTATTATTATATTTCTGTCAATTTCTGTCTTTGGATCTGATACATTTTCTCTCAATATTTAGGTGCTCTATTACTGGGTGCATATATATTTAAATTGTTATATCTTTATGTTGAATCAACTATTTTATTTTTATATAATGACCTAATTTATCTTTAGAGACATTTATGGCCTTATTGTACACTTATATTTTATCTAATATAAGTGTAGCCACTCTTGCTTTCTTTTTTTGCCATCTCTTTACTTTCAGCCTATGTGTCTCTCTAAAGTGAGTCTTGTAAAAAACGTATCACTGGATCATGCTTTTTAAAAAATCCATTCATCCACTCAATGACTTTTGATTGGTGAATTTAATCTATTTGCATGTAAAATAAATACTGCTAAATGAAAAACTATTATTGCCTTTGTGTTGTTTTCTCTCTATTTTGCAGTTGTTTTTCTCTTTTGTCTTGTCTTGATGTCTTTGTTGTTTAATAAATTTTTGTAGTGATTTGCTTTAGTTTCTCTTTGTATTTTGTACTATAAGTTTTTTGTTTGTTGTTAGCTCCAGGTTTGTGTAAACTATCTTCTGGTTATACTCTTCTATTTTAAGTTGATAACTGCTTAATTGCAATTTCATAAAAAAACTACAGTTTTACTTCCCCAACATACTTTGTGTTCTCGTGGTCAGAATTTGCTTCTTTTTATATTGTGTGTTCATTAACATCTTTTTATGTTTTAACTTTTGTATTAGGGTCAAAAGTAAATTATGTACCACCATTACACTGTAACATTAATCTGTGTATGTCTACATATTTACCTTCACCAGTGAGATTTATGCTTTCAGATGCTTTTGCACTGATGTTTACCATTTTTGTTTCAATTTGAAGAACTTCCTTCAGCAATTTTTTAAGCTACCTTGTGTGGTTGATACTGATAGCCTCTGTCTGTCATCTTTGTTCCTAGCCGTTTTCAGGTATCTTGCTATAAAAATCTCCTCAGCTACCTAGGTGAGATGAAACAAAGTGGGCCTTTAGGGCATTGCCCTGAAATACTGGGGAAGTTGTGAGCAGAATTCATTTCCACTGATGCTGAGTTGTTCTGGCCTGAGAATGGAATGAGGCAGGCAACATAAAACTGTTCTTCCCACCCTTTCTGTGTGCTTCTTCCTTCTCCTTCTCCTTGTTTTTCTTCCCTCTTTCTTCCTTCTCCTTCTCCTTGTTTTCCT